>NC_057812.1:661738007-662038007 GCF_018294505.1 Triticum aestivum
TTCCTTCTCTCTCTCCTCTTTCCCCCTCCCGAATCCTATTCCAACTAGGAAAGGGGGGAATCCTACTCCCGGTGGGAGTAGGACTCCTCCTGGCGCGCCCTCCTCCTGGCCGGCCGAACCTTTCCCTGCTCCTTTATATACGGGGGCAGGGGGCACCCCTAGACACACAAGTTGATCCACGTGATCATATTCTTAGCCGTGTGCGGTGCCCCCTTCCACCATAATCCTCGATAATATTGTAGCGGTGCTTAGGCGAAGCCCTGCGACGGTGGTACATCAAGATCATCACCACACCGTCGTGCTGACGAAACTATTCCCCGACACTTTGCTGGATCGGAGTCCGGGGATCGTCATCGAGGTGAACATGTGCTAGAACTCGGAGGTGCCGTAGTTTCGGTGCTTGATCGGTCGGGCCGTGGAGACGTACGACTACATCAACCGCGTTGTGCTAATGCTTCCGCTGTCGGTCTACAAGGGTACGTGGATCACACTCTCCCCTCTCGTTGCTATGCATCACCATGATCTTGCGTGTGCGTAGGAAATTTTTTGAAATTACTACGTTCCCCAACAGTGGCATCCGAGCCTAGGTTTTATGTGTTGATGTTATATGCACGAGTAGAACACAAGTGAGTTGTGGGCGATATAAGTCATACTGCTTACCAGCATGTCATACTTTGGTTCGGCGGTATTGTTGGACGAAGCGGCCCGGACCGACATTACGCATACGCTTACGCGAGACCGGATCTCCCGACGTGCTTTGCACAAAGGTGGCTAGCGGGTGACAGTTTCTCCAACTTTAGTTGAATCGAGTGTGGCTACGCCCGGTCCTTGCGAAGGTTAAAACAGCACCAACTTGACAAACTATCGTTGTGGTTTTGATGCGTAGGTAAGATTGGTTCTTGCTTAAGCCCGTAGCAGCCACGTAAAACTTGCAACAACAAAGTAGAGGACGTCTAACTTGTTTTTGCAGGGCATGTTGTGATGTGATATGGTCAAGACATGGTGCTAAATTTTATTGTATGAGATGATCATGTTTTGTAACCAAGTTATCGGCAACTGGCAGGAGCCATATGGTTGTCGCTTTATTGTATGCAATGCAATTGCGCTGTAATGCTTTACTTTATCACTAAACGGTAGCGATAGTCGTGGAAGCATAAAATTGGCGAGACGACAACGATGCTACGATGGTGATCAAGGTGTCACGCCGGTGACGATGGTGATCATGACGGTGCTTCAAAGATGAAGATCACAAGCACAAGATGATGATGGCCATATCATATCACTTATATTGATTGCATGTGATGTTTATCTTTTATGCATCTTATCTTGCTTTGATTGATGGTAGCATTTTAAGATGATCTCTCACTAATTATCAAGAAGTGTTCTCCCTGAGTATGCACCGTTGCGAAAGTTCTTCGTGCTGAGACACCACGTGATGATCGGGTGTGATAGGCTCTACGTTCAAATACAACGGGTGCAAAACAGTTGCACACGCAGAATACTCAGGTTATACTTGACGAGCCAAGCATATACAGATATGGCCTCGGAACACGGAGACCGAAAGGTCGAGCGTGAATCATATAGTAGATATGATCAACATAGCGATGTTCACCAATGAAACTACTCCATATCACGTGATGATCGGACATGGTTTAGTTGATTTGGATCACGTAATTACTTAGAGGATTAGAGGGATGTCTATCTAAGTGGGAGTTCTTTAGTAATATGATTAATTGAACTTTAATTTATCATGAACTTAGTCCTGGTAGTATTAGCATATCTATGTTGTAGATCAATAGCTCGCGTTGTTTTCATATGTTCATTTTGATATGTTCCTAGAGAAAATTGTGTTGAAAGATGTTAGTAGCAATGATGCGGATTGGATCCGTGATCTGAGGTTTATCCTCATTGCTGCACAGAAGAATTATGTTCTTGATGCACCGCTAGGTGACGGACCTATTGCAAGAGCAGATGCAGACGTTATGAACGTTTGGCTAGCTCAATATGATGACTACTTGATAGTTTAGTGCACCATGATTAACGTCTTAGAATCGGGACTTCAAAGATGTTTTGAACATCATGGACCATATGAGATGTTCCAGGAGTTGAAGTTAATATTTCAAGCAAATACCCGAGTTGAGAGATATGAAGTCTCCAACAAGTTCTATAGCTAAAAGATGGAGGAGAATCGCTCAACTAGTGAGCATGTGCTCAGATTGTCTGAGTACTACAATCGCTTGAATCAAGTGGGAGTTAATCTTCCAGATAAGATAGTGATTGACAGAATTCTCTAGTCACCATCACCAAGTTAGTGGAACTTCGTGATGAACTATAATATGCAAGGGATAACGGTTACAATACCCAAGCTCTTCGTGATGCTAAAATCGACGAAGGTAGAAATCAAGAAAAACATCAAGTGTTGATGGTTCACGAGACCACTAGTTTCAAGAAAACGGCAAAGGGAAGAAGGGGAACTTCAAGAAGAACGGCAAGCAAGTTGCTGCTCAAGTGAAGAAGCCCAAGTCTGGTCCTAAGCCTGAGACTAAGTGCTTCTACTGCAAAGGGACTGATCACTGAAAGTGGAACTGCCCCAAGTATTTGGCGAATAAGAAGGATGGCAAAGTGAACATAAGTATATTTGATATACATGTTATTGATGTGTATTTTACTAGTGTTTATAGCTGTTGGGGAACGTAGTAATTTCAAAAAAATTCCTATGCACACGCAAGATCATGGTGATGCATAGCAACGAGAGGGGAGAGTGTGATCTACGTACCCTTGTAGATCGACAACGGAAGTGTTAACTTGGTTGATGTAGTCGTACGTCTTCACGGCCCGACCGATCAAGCACCGAAACTACGGCACCTCCGAGTTCTAGCACACGTTCAGCTTGATGACGATCCCCGGACTCCGATCCAACAAAGTGTCGTGGAAGAGTTCCGTCAGCACGACGGCGTGGTGACGATCTTGATGTACTACTGTCGCAGGGCTTCGCCTAAGCACCGCTACAATATTATCGAGGACTATGGTGGAAGGGGGCACCGCACACAGCTAAGAATATGATCACGTGGATCAACTTGTGTGTCTAGGGGTGCCCCTTGCCTCTGATTATAAAGGCTCAAAGGGGGGGCTGGCCGGCCAAGAGGAGGCACGCCAGGAGGAGTCCTACTCCCTCCGGGAGTAGGACTCCCCCCCCCCTTTCCTAGTTGGAATAGGATTCGCGGAGGGGGGGAAAGAGGAGAGAGAGGAGGAAGGGGGGAGGGGCGCACGGCCCATCTCTGGCCACCTCTCCTCTCTTCCACTAAGGCCCACTAAGGCCCATATACCTCCCAGGGGGGTTCCGGTAACCTCCCGGTAATCCGGTAAAATCCCGATTTCACCTGGAACACTTCCGATATCCAAACATAGGCTTCCAATATATCAATCTTTATGTCTCGACCATTTCGAGACTCCTCGTCATGTCCGTGATCACATCCGGGACTCCGAACAACCTTCGGTACATCAAAACGCATAAACTCATAATATAACTGTCATCGAAACCTTAAGCGTGCGAACCCTACGGGTTCGAGAACAATGCAGACATGACCGAGACACGTCTCCGGTCAATAACCAATAGCGGGACCTGGATGCCCATATTGGTTCCTACATATTCTACGAAGATCTTTTATCAGTCAGACCGCATAACAACATACGTTGTTCCCTTTGTCATCGGTATGTTACTTGCCCGAGATTCGATCGTCGGTATCCTATACCTAGTTCAATCTCATTACCGGCAAGTCTCTTTACTCGTTCTGTAATACATCATCCTGCAATGAAATCATTAGTTGCAATGCTTGCAAGGCTTAAGTGATGTGCATTACCGAGAGGGCCCAGAGATACCTCTCCGACAATCGGAGTGACAAATCCTAATCTCGAAATACGCCAACCCAACATGTACCTTTGGAGACACCTGTAGAGCTCCTTTATAATCACCCAGTTACGTTGTGACGTTTGGTAGCACACAAAGTGTTCCTCTGGCAAACGGGAGTTGCATAATCTCATAGTCATAGGAACATGTATAAGTCATGAAGAAAGCAATAGCAACATACTAAACGATCGGGTGCTAAGCTAATGGAATGGGTCATGTCAATCAGATCATTCAACTAATGATGTGATCCCATTAATCAAATAACAACTCTTTGTCCATGGTCAGGAAACATAACCATCTTTGATTAATGAGCTAGTCAAGTAGAGGCATACTAGTGACACTTTGTTTGTCTATGTATTCACACATGTATTATGTTTCCGGTTAATACAATTCTAGCATGAATAATAAACTTTTATCATGATATAAGGAAATAAATAATAACTTTATTATTGCCTCTAGGGCATATTTCCTTCAGTCTCCCACTTGCACTAGAGTCAATAATCTAGATTACACAGTAATGATTCTAACACCCATGGAGCCTTGGTGCTGATCATGTTTTGCTCGTGGAAGAGGCTTAGTCAACGGGTCTACAACATTCAGATCTGTATGTATCTTGCAAATCTCTATATCTCCCACCTGGACTAGATCCCGGATGGAATTGAAGCGTCTCTTGATGTGCTTGGTTCTCTTGTGAAATCTGGATTCCTTCGCCAAGGCAATTGCACCAGTATTGTCACAAAAGATTTTCATTGGACCCGATGCACTAGGTATGACACCTAGATCGGATATGAACTCCTTCATCCAGACTCCTTCATTCGCTACTTCCGAAGCAGCTATGTATTCTGCTTCACACGTAGATCCCGCCATGACTCTCTGTTTAGAACTGCACCAACTGACAGCTCCACCATTTAATGTAAACACGTATCCGGTTTGCGATTTAGAATCGTCCGGATCAGTGTCAAAGCTTGCATCAACGTAACCGTTTACGATGAGCTCTTTGTCACCTCCATATACGAGAAACATATCCTTAGTCCTTTTCAGGTACTTCAGGATGTTCTTGACCGTTGTCCAGTGATCCACTCCTGGATTACTTTGGTACCTCCCTGCTAGACTTATAGCAAGGCACACATCAGGTCTGGTACACAACATTGCATACATGATAGAGCCTATGGCTGAAGCATAGGGAACATCTTTCATTTTCTCTCTATCTTCTGCAGTGGTCGGGCATTGAGTCTGACTCAACTTCACACCTTGTAACACAGGCAAGAACCCTTTCTTTGCTTGATCCATTTTGAACTTCTTCAAAATCTTGTCAAGGTATGTGCTTTGTGAAAGTCCAATTAAACGTCTTGATCTATCTCTATAGATCTTTATGCCTAATATGTAAGCAGCTTCACCGAGGTCTTTCATTGAAAAACTCTTATTCAAGTATCCCTTTATGCTATCCAGAAATTCTATATCATTTCCAATCAGTAATATGCCATCCACATATAATATCAGAAATGCTACAGAGCTCCCACTCACTTTCTTGTAAATACAGGCTTCTCCAAAAGTCTGTATAAAACCAAATGCTTTGATCACACTATCAAAGCGTTTATTCCAACTCCGAGAGGCTTGCACCAGTCCATAAATGGATCGCTGGAGCTTGCACACTTTGTTAGCTCCCTTTGGATCGACAAAACCTTCCGGTTGCATCATATACAACTCTTCTTCCAGAAATCCATTCAGGAATGCAGTTTTGACATCCATCTGCCAAATTTCATAATCATAAAATGCGGAAATTGCTAACATGATTCGGACAGACTTAAGCATCGCTACGGGTGAGAAGGTCTCATCATAGTCAACCCCTTGAACTTGTCGAAACCCTTTTGCGACAAGTCGAGCTTTGTAGACAGTAATATTACCGTCGGCGTCAGTCTTCTTCTTGAAGATCCATTTATTCTCAATTGCTTGCCGATCATTGGGCAAGTCAACCAAAGTCCACACTTTGTTCTCATACATGGATCCCATCTCAGATTTCATGGCTTCAAGCCATTTTGCGGAATCTGGGCTTACCATCGCTTCTTCATAGTTCGTAGGTTCATCATGATCTAGTAGCATGACTTCCAGAACTGGATTACCGTACCACTCTGGCACGGATCTCACTCTGGTTGATCTACGAGGTTCAGTAGTATCTTGTTCTGAAGTTTCATGATCATTATCATTAGCTTCCTCACTAATTGGTGTAGGTGTCACAGAAACAGTTTTCTGTGATGCACTACTTTCCAATAAGGGAGCAGGTACAGTTACCTCGTCAAGTTCTACTTTCCTCCCACTCACTTCTTTCGAGAGAAACTCCTTCTCCAGAAAGTTTCCGAACTTAGCAACAAAAAGTTTTGCCTTCGGATCTGTGATAGAAGGTGTATCCAATAGTCTCCTTTGGATATCTTATGAAGACACATTTCTCCGATTTGGGTTCGAGCTTATCAAGTTGAAGCTTTTTCACATAAGCATCGCAGCCCCAAACTTTCAGAAACGACAACTTTGGTTTCTTGCCAAACCATAGTTCATAAGGTGTCGTCTCAACGGATTTTGATGGTGCCCTATTTAACGTGAATGCGGCCGTCTCCAAAGCATAACCCCAAAACGATAGCGGTAAATCAGTAAGAGACATCATAGATCGCACCATATCTAGTAAAGTGCGATTACGATGTTCGGACACACCATTACACTATGGTGTTCTGGGTGGCGTGAGTTGCGAAACTATTCCGCATTGTTTCAAATGTACACCAAACTCGTAACTCAAATATTCTCCTCCACGATCAGATCGTAGAAACTTTATTTTCTTGTTACGATGATTTTCAACTTCACTCTGAATATCTTTGAACTTTTCAAACGTTTCAGACTTATGTTTCATTAAGTAGATATACCCATATCTGCTTAAGTCATCTGTGAAGGTGAGAAAATAACGATATCCGCCACGAGCCTCAATATTCATCGGACCACATACATCTGTATGTATGATTTCCAACAAATCTGTTGCTCTCTCCATAGTACCGGAGAACGGCATTTTAGTCATCTTGCCCATGAGGCACGGTTCGCAAGTACCAAGTGATTCATAATCAAGTGGTTCCAAAAGTCCATCAGTATGGAGTTTCTTCATGCGCTTTACACCGATATGACCTAAACGGCAGTGCCATAAATAGGTTGCACTATCATTATCAACTCTGCATCTTTTGGCTTCAACATTATGAATATGTGTGTTACTACTATTGAGATTCAATAAGAATAGACCACTCTTCAAGGGTGCATGACCATAAAAGATATTACTCATATAAATAGAACAACCATTATTCTCTGATTTAAATGAATAACCGTCTCGCATCAAACAAGATCCAGATATAATGTTCATGCTTAACGCTGGCACCAAATAACAATTATTTAGGTCTAATATTAATCCCGAAGGTAGATGTAGAGGTAGCGTGCCGACCGCGATCACATCGACTTTGGAACCGTTTCCCACGCGCATCGTCACCTCGTCCTTAGCCAATCTTCGCTTAATTCGTAGTCCCTGTTTTGAGTTCCAAATATTAGCAACAGAACCAGTATCAAATACCCAGGTGCTACTGCGAGCATTAGTAAGGTACACATCAATAACATGTATATCACATATACCTTTGTTCACCTTGCCATCCTTCTTATCCGCCAAATACTTGGGGCAGTTCCGCTTCCAGTGACCAGTCTGCTTGCAGTAGAAGCACTCAGTTTCAGGCTTAGGTCCAGACTTGGGTTTCTTCTCTTGAGCAGCAACTTGCTTGCTGTTCTTCTTGAAGTTCCCCTTCTTCTTCCCTTTGCCCTTTTTCTTGAAACTAGTGGTCTAATTGACCATCAACACTTGATGCTCCTTTCTGAGTTTCTACCTCTGCAGCTTTCAGCATTGCGAAGAGCTCGGGAATAGTCTTATTCATACCTTGCATATTATAGTTCATCACGAAGCTCTTGTAGCTTGGTGGCAGTGATTGGAGAATTCTGTCAATGACGCAATCATCTGGAAGATTAACTCCCATTTGAATCAAGTGATTATTATACCCAGACATTTTGAATATATGCTCACTGACAGAACTGTTCTCCTCCATCTTGCAGCTATAGAACTTATTGGAGACTTCATATCTCTCAATCCGGGCATTTGCTTGAAACATTAACTTCAACTCCTGGAACATCTCATATGCTCCATGACGTTCAAAACGTCGCTGAAGTCCCGGTTCTAAGCCGTAAAGCATGGCACACTGAACTATCGAGTAGTCATCAGCTTTGCTCTGCCAGACGTTCACAACATCTGGTGTTGCTCCAGCAGCAGGCCTGGCACCCAGCAGTGCTTCCAGGACGTAATTCTTCTGTGCAGCAATGAGGATAATCCTCAAGTTACGGACCCAGTCCGTGTAATTGCTACCATCATCTTTCAACTTTGCTTTCTCAAGGAACGCATTAAAATTCAACGGAACAACAGCACGGGCCATTTATCTACAATCATACATAAACAAGCAAGATACTATCAGGTACTAAGTTCATGATAAATTTAGGTTCAATTAATCATATTACTTAAAGAACTCCCACTTAGATAGACATCCCTCTAATCCTCTAAGTGATTACGTGATCCAAATCAACTAAACCATGTCCGATCATCATGTGAGATGGAGTAGTTTCATTGGTGAACATCACTATGTTGATCATATCTTCTATGTGATTCACGCTCGACCTTTCGGTCTCCGTGTTCCGAGGCCATATCTGTATATGCTTGGCTTGTCAAGTATAACCTGAGTATTCCGCGTGTGCAACTGTTTTGCACCCGTTGTATTTGAACGTAGAGCCTATCACACCCGATCATCACGTGGTGTCTCAGCACGAAGAACTTTCGCAACGGTGCATACTCAGGGAGAACACTTCTTGATAATTAGTGAGAGATCATCTTATAATGCTACCGTCAATCAAAGCAAGATAAGATGCATAAAAGATAAACATCACATGCAATAAATATAAGTGATATGATATGGCCATCATCATCTTGTGCTTGTGATCTCCATCTCCGAAGCACCGTCATGATCACCATCGTCACTGGCGCGACACCTTGATCTCCATCGTAGCATCGTTGTCGTCTCGCCAATCTTATGCTTCCACGACTATCGCTACCGCTTAGTGATAAAGTAAAGCATTACAGCGCGATTGCATTGCATACAATAAAGCGACAACCATATGGCTCCTGCCAGTTGCCGATAACTCGGTTACAAAACATGATCATCTCATACAATAAAATTTAGCATCATGTCTTGACCATATCACATCACAACATGCCCTGCAAAAACAAGTTAGCGTCCTCTACTTTGTTGTTGCATGTTTTACGTGGCTGCTACGGCCTTAAGCAAGAACCAATCTTACCTACGCATCAAAACCACAACGATAGTTTGTCAAGTTGGTGTTGTTTTAACCTTCACAAGGACCGGGCGTAGCCACACTCGGTTCAACTAAAGTTGGAGAAACTGTCACCCGCAAGCCACCTATGTGCAAAGCACGTCGGGAGAACCGGTCTCGCGTAAGCGTACACGTAATGTCGGTCCGGGCCACTTCGCCCAACAATACCGCCAAACCAAAGTATGACATTGCTGGTAAGCAGTATGACTTATATCGCCCACAACTCACTTGTGTTCTACTCGTGCATATAACATCAACATATAAAACCTAGGCTCTGATACCACTGTTGGGGAACGTAGTAATTTCAAAAAATTTCCTACGCACACGCAAGATCATGGTGATGCATAGCAACGAGAGGGGAGGGTGTGATCTACGTACCCTTGTAGATCGACAACGGAAGCGTTAACTTGGTTTATGTAGTCGTACGTCTTCACGGCCCGACCGATCAAGCACCGAAACTACGGCACCTCCGAGTTCTAGCACACGTTCAGCTCGATGACGATCCTCGGACTCCGATCCAGCAAAGTGTCGGCGAAGAGTTCCTTTAGCACGACGGCGTGGTGACGATCTTGATGTACTACTGTCGCAGGGCTTCGCCTAAGCACCGCTACAATATTATCGAGGACTATGGTGGAAGGGGGCACCGCACACGGCTAAGAATATGATCACGTGGATCAACTTGTGTGTCTAGGGGTGCCCCTTGCCTCCGTATATAAAGGCTCAAAGGGGGGGCTGGCCGGCCAAGAGGAGGCGCGCCAGGAGGAGTCCTACTCCCTCCGGGAGTAGGACTCCCCCCCCTTTCCTAGTTGGAATAGGATTCGCGGAGGGGGGGAAAGAGGAGAGAGAGGAGGAAGGGGGGCCGGCCCCCTCTCCTTGTCCTATTCGGACCAAGGGGGGGAGGGGCGCGCGGCCCATCTCTGGCCACCTCTCCTCTCTTCCACTAAGGCCCACTAAGTCCCATATACCTCCCGGGGGGGTTCCGGTAACCTCCCGGTAATCCGGTAAAATCCCGATTTCACCCGGAACACTTCCGATATCCAAACATAGGCTTCCAATATATCAATCTTTATGTCTCGACCATTTCGAGACTCCTCGTCATGTCCGTGATCACATCCGGGACTCCGAACAACCTTCGGTACATCAAAACGCATAAACTCATAATATAACTGTCATCGAAACCTTAAGCGTGCGGACCCTACGGGTTCGAGAACAATGTAGACATGACCGAGACACGTCTCCGGTCAATAACCTATAGCGGGACCTGAATGCCCATATTGGTTCCTACATATTCTACGAAGATCTTTTATCGGTCAGACCGCATAACAACATACGTTGTTCCCTTTGTCATCGGTATGTTACTTGCCCGAGATTCGATCGTCGGTATCCTATACCTAGTTCAATCTCGTTACCGGCAAGTCTCTTTACTCGTTCTGTAATACATCATCCCGCAACTAACTCATTAGTTGCAATGCTTGCAAGGCTTAAGTGATGTGCATTACCGAGAGGGCCCAGAGATACCTCTCCGACAATCGGAGTGACAAATCCTAATCTCGAAATACGCCAACCCAACATGTACCTTTGGAGACACCTGTAGAGCTCCTTATAATCACCCAGTTACGTTGTGACGTTTGGTAGCACACAAAGTGTTCCTCTGGCAAACGGGAGTTGCATAATCTCATAGTCATAGGAACATGTATAAGTCATGAAGAAAGCAATAGCAACATACTAAACGATCGGGTGCTAAGCTAATGGAATGGGTCATGTCAATCAAATCATTCAACTAATGATGTGATCCTGTTAATCAAATAACAACTCTTTGTCCATGGTCAGGAAACATAACCATCTTTGATTAACGAGCTAGTCAAGTAGAGGCATACTAGTGACACTTTGTTTGTCTATGTATTCACACATGTATTATGTTTCCGGTTAATACAATTCTAGCATGAATAATAAACTTTTATCATGATATAAGGAAATAAATAATAACTTTATTATTGCCTCTAGGGCATATTTCCTTCAATAGCAACCCCTCAGTATTTGATACTAGTTCAGTTACTATGATTAGTAACTTGAATCGGGAGTTGCAGAATGAACAAAGACTAGTTAAGGGTGAGGTGGCGATGTTGGAAGTAGTTCCAAGATTGATATGATCATCACCGCACACTCCCTATTCTTTTGGGATTAGTGTTGAACCTGAATAAGTGTTATTTGGTGTTTGCGTTGAGCATGAATATGATTTGATCATGTTTATTGTAATACGGTTATTCATTTAAGTAAGAGAATAAATTGTTGTTTTGTTTACATGAATAAAACCTTATATGGTTACACACCCAATGAAAATAGTTCGTTGGATCTCGATCATAGTGATACACATAATCATAATATTGAAACCAAAAGATGCAAAGTTAATAATGATAGTGCAACTTATTTGTGGCACTGTCGTTTAGGTCATATTGGTGTAAAGCGCATGAAGAAACTCCATGCTGATGGGTTTTTGGAATCACTTGATTATGAATCAGTTGATGCTTGCGAACCATGCCTCATGGGCAAGATGACTAAAATGCCGTTCTCCGGAACTATGGAATGAGCAACTGACTTATTGGAAATAATACATACTGATGTATGAGATCCGATGAGTGTTAAGGCTCGCTGCGGGTATCATTATTTTCTGACCTTCACAGATGATTTGAGCAGATATGGGTATATCTACTTAATGAAACACAAGTCTGAAATATTTGAAAAGTTCAAAGAATTTCAGAGTGAAGTGGAGAATCATCGTAACAAGAAAATAAAAGTTTCTACGATATGATAGCGGAGGTAAAATATTTGAGTTACGAGTTTGGCCTTCAGTTAAAACAATGTGAAATAGTTTCACTACTCACGCCACCTGGAACACCACAGCATAATGGTGTGTCCAAACATCATAATCGTACTTTATTAGATATGGTGTGATCTATGATGTCTATTACCGATCTACCACTATCATTTTGGGGTTATGCATTAAAGACAGCTGCATTCACGTTTAAAAGGGCACCATCTAAGTCCGTTGAGACGACACAATCTGAACTGTGGTTTGGCAAGAAACCAAAGTTGTCGTTTCTTAAAGTTTGTGATTGTGATGCTTATATGAAAAAGTTTCATCCTGATAAGCTCAAACCCAAATCGGAGAAATATGTCTTCATAGGATACCCAAACGAATTTGTTGGGTACACCTTCTATCACAGATCCGAAGGCAAATTCGTTGCTGAGAATGGATCCTTTCCAGAGAAGGAGTTTCTCTCGAAAGAAGTGAGTGGGAGGAAAGTAGAAAACTTGATAAGGTAATTGTACCTGCTCCCTTATTGGAAAGTAGTTCATCACAGAAATCTATTCCTGTGACTACTAGACCGATTAGTGAGGAAGCTAATGATGATGATCATGTAACTTCGGATCAAGTTACTACCGAACCTCGTAGGTAAACCAGAGTGAGATCCGCACCGGAGTGGTACGGTAATCCAGTTCTGGAGGTCATGTTACTTGACCATGACGAGCCTATGAACTATGAGGAAGCGATGATGAGCCCAGATTCCATGAAATGGCTTGAGGCCATGAAATCTGAGATGAGATCCATGTATGAGAACAAAGTATGGACTTTGATTGACTTGCCCATTGATCAGCGAGCCATTGAGATTAAATGGATCTTCAAGTGGAAGACGGACGCTGATAGTAGTGTTACTATCTACAAAGCTAGACTTGTCGAAAAAGGTTTTTTGACAAAGTTCAAGGTGTTGACTACGATGAGATTTTCTCACTCGTATTGATGCTTAAAGTCTGTCCGAATCATGTTAGCAATTGCCGTATTTTATGAAATCTGGCAAATGGATAACAAAATTGCAATCCTTAATGGATTTATTAAAAAGGGGTTGTATATGATGCAACCAGAAGGTTTTGTCAATCCTAAGGGTGTTAACAAAATATGCAAGCTCCAACGATCCATCTATGGACTGGTGCAAGCATCTCGGAGTTGGAATATACGCTTTGATAAGTTGATCAAAGCATATAGTTTTATACAGACTTACGGTGAAGCCTGTATTTACAAGAAAGTGAGTGGGAGCACTACAACATTTCTGATAAGTATATGTGAGTGACATATTGTTGATCGGAAATAATGTAGAATTATTCTGTAAAGCATAAAGAAGTGTTTGAAAGGAGTTTTTCAAATATTGAGCGTCAAGATCTATAGAGATAGATCAAGACGCTTGATAAGTTTTTTCAATGAGTACATACCTTGACAAGATTTTGAAGTAGTTCAAAATGGAACAGTCAAAAAGAGTTCTTGCCTGTGTTACAAGGTGTGAAATTGAGTAAGACTCAAAGCCCGACCACGGCAGAAGATAGAAAGAGAATGAAAGTCATTCCCTATGCCTCAGCCATAGGTTCTATAAAGTATGCCATGCTGTGTACCAGATCTATTGTATACCCTACACTGTGTTAAGCAAGGGAGTACAATAGTGATCTAAGAGTAGATGACTGGACATTGGTCAAAATTATCCCTAGTGGAATAAGGAAATATTTCTCGATTATGGAGGTGACAAAAGGTTCGTCGTAAAAAGTTACGTCAATGCAAGTTTTGACACAGATCTGGATGACTCTAAGTCTCGATCTAGATACATATTGAAAGTGGGAGCAATTAGCTAGAGTAGCTCCGTGCAGAGCATTGTAGACATAGAATTCGCAAAATACTTATGGATCTGTATGTGACAGACCCGTTGACTAAAATTATCTCACAAGCAAAACATGATCACACCTTAGTACTGTTTGGGTGTTAATCACATAAATGATGTGAACTAGATTATTGACTCTAGTAAACCCTTTGGGTATAGGTCACATGACGATGTGAACTATGGGTGTTAATCACATGGTGATGTGAACTCTTAGTGTTGAATCACATGGCGATGTGAACTAGATTATTGACTCTAGTGCAAGTGGGAGACTGAAGGAAATATGCCCTAGAGGCAATAATAAAGTTATTATTTATTTCCTTATATCATGATAAATGTTTATTATTCATGCTAGAATTGTATTAACCGAAAACATAATACATGTGTGAATACATAGACAAACAGAGTGTCACTAGTATGCCTCTACTTGACTAGCTCGTTAATCAAAGATGGTTATGTTTCCTAACCATAAACAAAAGAGTTGTTATTTGATTAACGGGATCACATCATTAGGAGAATGATGTGATTGACATGACCCATTCCATTAGCTTAGCACCCGATCGTTTAGTATGTTGCTATTGCTTTCTTCATGACTTATACATGTTCCTATGACTATGAGATTATGCAACTCCCGTTTGCCAGAGGAACACTTTGTGTGCTACCAAACGTCACAACGTAACTGGGTGATTATAAAGGATCTCTACAGGTGTCTCCAAAGGTACATGTTGGGTTGGCGTATTTCGAGATTAGGATTTGTCACTCCGATTGTCGGAGAGGTATCTCTGGGCCCTCTCGGTAATGCACATCACATAAGCCTTGCAAGCATTGCAACTAATGAGTTAGTTGTGAGATGATGTATTACAGAACGAGTAAAGAGACTTGCCGGTAACGAGATTGAACTAGGTATTAAGATACCGACGATCGAATCTCGGGCAAGTAACATACTGATGACAAAGGGAACAACGTATGTTGTTATGCGGTCTGACCGATAAATATCTTCGTAGAATATGTGGGAGCCAATATGAGCATCCAGGTTCCGCTATTGGTTATTGACTGGAGACGTGTCTCGGTCATGTCTACATTGTTCTCGAACCCGTAGGGTCCGCACGCTTAAGGTTTTGGTGACAGTTATATTATGAGTTTATGCATTTTGATGTACCAAAGTTTGTTCGGAGTCCCGGATGTGATCACGGACATGACGAGGAGTCTTGAAATGGTCGATACATAAAGATTGATATATTGGAAGCCTATATTTGGATATCGGAAGTGTTCCGGGTGAAATCGGGATTTTACCGGAGTACCAGGAGGTTACCGGAACCCCCCCGGGAGGTATATGGGCCTTAGTGGGCTTTAGTGGAAGAGAGGAGAGGTGGCCAGGGCTGGGCCGCGCGCCCCTCCCCCCTAGTCCGAATAGGACCACACCGTTGTGCTGACGAAACTCTTCCCCGACACTTTGCTGGATTGGAGTCTGGGGATCGTCATCGAGCTGAACGTGTGCTAGAACTCGGAGGTGCCGTAGTTTCGGTGCTTGATCGGTCGGGCCATGAAGACGTACGACTACATCAACCGCGTTGTGCTAACGCTTCCGCTGTCGGTCTACAAGGGTACGTAGATCACACTCTCCCCTCTCGTTGCTATGCATCACCATGATCTTGCGTGTGCGTAGGAATTTTTTTGAAATTACTACGTTCCTCAACACGATCTGCATCAACAACCTTGCTACCGTCAACACCAACTTACTCCCCCTCTATGCAGCGGTGTAACACCCCTTCTCCCCGCTGTAATCTCTATTAAACATGGTGCTCAACACTATATATTATTTCCCAATGACATGTGGCTATCCTATGATGTTTGAGTAGATCCGTTTTGTCCTATGGGCTAATCAATGATCGTGGTTGGTTTGAGTGTGTATTTTACTATGGTGTTGTCCTACGATGCCCTCCGTCTCATGCAAACGTGAGGGGTCCCTGCTGTAGGATGTTGCAATTTGTTCATAATTTGCTTATTGTCGGTTGCCGGAGTGATAGAAGCGTGAACACAGATAAGTGGATTATTGTGTATGGGAGTAAAGAGGACTTAATACTTAATGCTATGGTTGGGTTTTATGCCCTTAATGATCTTTAGTAGTTGCGCATGCTTGCTAGAGTTCCAACCATAAGTGCATATGATCCAAGTAGAGAAAGTATGTTAGCTCATGTCTCTCCCTTATATAAAATTGCATGAATGATTACCGGTCTAGTTATCGATTTCCTAGGGACAAATGACTTTCTTGTTGACAAAAGCTATCTACTTCTATTACCTTGCAATTTATTCGTAGTTTTATTCTCGCAAAGTACTTGTTGTTTTATTCTTGCAAACTAGTTTCATAGTTGTTTTTGGTAAAGCAAACGTCAAGTGTGCGTAGAGTTATATCGGTGGTCGATAGAACTTGAGGAAATATTTGTTCTAGCTTTAGCTCCTCGTTGGGTTCGACACTCTAATTTATCAAAAAAGGCTACAAACAATCCCCTATACTTGTGGGTTATCAGGCTTTCCTTTTTAATTTAATGCCACTAAGATACAGACATATAAATAAGTACACAAATCATGTTGCCTTCATGGATTTTTATTTCCATGATATGAATTATAGTTATTTTGTATGTACTTAACTAGAGTTTATAGATGAATATATAACTAATTAATTGCATTAACGAATGGTGCTAAAGTGTGTGATCTACCGGATATCTATATAGAAGTTTCTAGCGTCGATCGTCTATGTCATGTGTGACCAAATAAAACATCTAGTTATTTTATATGCACACAAGGTTCATATAAGAGGTTTACCAAATGATGGTTGTTTGTTCCCTTTGTGGTGAAATATGTCTTATATGTTGGTGTGCATTTAGTAATCAAGTAGCAATGCACACATGCTCCATACTTGCATTGCAATAGCAACATTCAAAAAGGACATAAAAATTATGCATCCAATTTTTATTGGTTTCATATGTGTAGATCACCAATGTGTGTCCGCCGGGGGGGGCGTAGTCATAATAGAAATTCAAGTTTTTAGATGGCAAGTATTAACGTTTGTTACTCCTAGTTTTCTACATCATCATAAGCATGCAAGGCTATATAAATAAGAGTGAATGTGAAACTTGTACTGAGTAGAGAGTAAGTGATAGGGACCTCAGTCACAAAGGTTTTTCTCGAGGTTTCAATTGTCGTTACAATCCTACTCCTTATGGGTGGAGATTCAGACACAAAGCCCTAAGACCATCAAGGTGTCAGCTAGCTTGACTATAAAGACCATCAAGGTCCTATCCCACCTATCCCACCATATCAACCACTAAGGAAGCCTTCCTCAAGGTAGATATTCACAATAAGAGGTCAAATCCAAGCCTTTGCAAACTTTTGAACCCCTTCACACCTTGCAGGATCTCAAGTGTCACTCTAATCTTCTAGGAGGTTTGCACACCCTGCAAATTAATAAGCAAAGTAGGCTCACTTATATGAACTCGCCAAAAGACCTTCAATCAACTCCATAGGCCATGTGTTACTGATCAGCATTATCACTGACGGGTCTTCCATGGCACGTCGGTACTGAGTATTTTAGCTTCTGTTAGATGTTTATCACAGATGGGTTAGAATTTGACTGATCAGCGATCGTGTGCTTGATGGCCAAAATGAACAGATATTTGTCACTAGCGGGTTAGCCATATTTGACCCGTCTAAGTTATTATCCCAAAAATGTCGCTTCCATTTTCTCGTCAGCCAGAGTTGTGTTTTACATGTTTCATATCTTGTCTATGCCCCCTTCCCTAACTCTAGGTACTGCTGCAAATCCGGTCTCCTGTTAGTTTTCACTATTCCCGGTTATTGATCCATGCCAACGACACCCTATCTGAAGCCCTAGCGACCACCCGGCATAGACGCTTCCACGACATCCCAAGTAGAGCTCTCTTTCTATGTGTCGCATCTAGGATCGCGGCGGCTTAGCCTCCGTCAAGCGTCTCTGGTTCCGTCTAGTTTGATTGTCGTTGGACGCAGGGTCTAGCACTATCGTGTCCGGTCGTATACCCAACATGTCCTGCTTTTATCTTCGGTCAAGGCGGCGAACACAATGGTTAGCTCCGCTACTTCTAACATTATAAAACTTTCAAGCTTTTTTGGTGTGACCGGCCTATGTGTCGATGTAATTTTGTAGGGCTAGTTGTTGTATCTGGTTATAGAAATATGTAGGGATTGATGTATTTCAACCCATTTTTTGTAGGTTAGATGTATTTCACCTTATAGATTTTTTTCGTAGAGTTAGCTATTTCTTATAAAAATCTGTTAAGAATTTAGAGCTCAGTGAAACTATTCTAATGGTCTAGCACTACCCACTTCCCAGTAGACCGATGATGAAACTTGTTACCTTTACTCATAACTAAGGCATGGCTTGCTTTGACTACTATGTGTTGAAGAATAACTTAAATTCTTTAACTCATGCTAGTCAAAACAGTTACGTATTTGATGTGGAGACTAAACTTACTTGTGTTATATGATGTTTATATATTTTGCAACAAAGCAGTATTTCCATTTATGCATCTCTATATAAGTTAAAAAAATACATAACAACTATTATTTTGAAACAGATACCCATTTTAGTTGCAATGCACAAAAAAACTATTTTTCTATTTTGCGAGTAGTTGGAAGGATGATGCTTCAGAAAAGGTGAACATGATCTAGACAAATTCCAAGAGTGTTGTGTGTTCTAAACACACCACTGCCTAAGTCGAGTACAAGAACTGCTTATTTCTTAAAGTTGGCTTGCATTTGATTTCAAATAATAGATCGATGAATATCTTATGTGGATTGTCTTACTAGATTTTGTTTTATGCAAAGTTATATTTTGGTTGCACTACACAAAAGAAGATGACCAATGACACTACGAATTTACCTATTGGTGTAAGTGCCGACGTGTTTCATTAGTACTTGCTCGACTAGTCATTGGATCAGAAAGTTTGACATAGATTGGCTAGATAATTATTCTCGCCATCTCCTTCCTATTGAGCGCCCTTTAGATTGACAAGAAGCGTGATGGATAGACTACTCGAGAAGATGAGTAGTTTAGGAATATTTAGATTTGTATATATGTCCTTTATCTAGTTTGTTAAGTGGTTGGATAGACTACTCTTTGCAAAGTGGCAGAAGTATCTATGCTCCAAATATATGTTGGTTGTGAAGTCTGCAAATGTACATGTGTATTGTTTTATGAAAAGCAACTTGTGCAATTGAATGATGTATGTCTGCCTATTATGTTCCCGTGTTTTCTATCAAATTCATTTGGATGCCTTGTTGGTACCAACATAAATAAAGCCAAGCAATAAAAGGAGCAAATTCAGCCTACAACAAACTATTGATTATCACTGACCGACCGGCCATCTGTGATGAAGCTCTATCACTTGCCGACCTAGAGGCTCGTTTGTGGTGTCAAAGTTATCACTGACTCGGAGGCACTGATGGTCCACTTGCACGTCAATGATCATACTATTCGGTCAGACAGTAATATTCATATTTGTAGTGATGTCAAGAACGCATTGATCTCTCTCTCTCTCTCTCTCTCTCTCTCTCTCTCTCTCTCTCTCTCTCTCATCAAGTTAGGTTTAGAGCAAACAAACACCGTACAGAGCACTCCTCTCATCTGCGATTTTCTTCTTACAATTTTCCTAAACAAACCGACTATTGTATTTTTTAAAACATTTTGAAACATAAATTGTGAATTTTGAAGACGTCATAGAAACTGAAAAAGGTTCACCAAAATTTATAAATTATTCATAAAGGTTAGAAATACTATCAAATTTAAAAGACATGAACTTTGTTAAAAAATGTGATTTTTTTCAAACTATTTTGTACATTTCTAAAAATTCTAAATATGTTTTCAAATTTGGATCATTTTAAAAAAGTGGACCATAATTTTAAAAGCACACACATTTAAAAAATGGGAAAATTTTGTTTTGCCACTCAAGCTTTTGCCAATTTTTCTTATGCCACTCTAGATTTTGACATTTCACTTTTGTCACACTTAGCTTTTCACAATTATCACATTTGCCATTCTGTGCATAAACAAAAATTTCAGAGTGGAAATTGTGATACATTGTCAAAAGCTCAGAGTGGAAAAAGTGAAATAAAATTATTTTGCTTTTGCTACGGAATGTCAATTATGATATTTGTCAAAAGCTAAGAATGACAAAACTTAAATGTCAAAAAACCTGTAGAAACCACTAGAGAACAACGTAAAAATGAAAACATGGTCAAGGACCTTCCTACAGAGAAAAACAAAGCTATAACAAGGAAAGCACTAGTGCACTTTGGCCGGTCTACCAACAATTGCTTATGTGTGTTTGCCAACCTGGGTTGACACATACCAAGCAAACGTGTACCCCTCGCCCCACTGTGCGCGCGCTTTTGGCTGCCCCACTGTGGGGCGGGCAGGCCCGGTTTTCTTTTATCATTTTTCGTATATGTCTATTTTTCTGGTTTTGTGTTTTGCTCTACCAAAAAAACCAGGACAAAAAATGTTTATGAATTTGAAAATTATTCATGGATTTTAAAAATTGTTCACAAACTTAAAGAATTTTCTTGGATTTAAAAAAATGTTCCTGAATTTGAAAATATATATTTGTGAATTTCAAAAAATACCCACTCATGTAAAAAAATTGTGAATCCAAAAATGTTCATCTGTTTCAAAAACATATTAGCGAATTGTGAAAATATTCACATAACAAAAACATGTTTCTGACTTGTAAGAATGTTCGTGAATTTGAAATGTTTTCACTTCAAAATAATTCATGACTTCAAAAAATGTTAGCGTCTTAAAAAATGTCAATAATTTTTAATAGATGCCACGAATGTATTAAAAAAACCTGTATAATTTAAAAAAAATCTCACAATTCAAATAATGTTCGCTTATTCGAAAACATGTTCAGGATTTAAAAAAAAATATGATCCAACAAATGTTGACAAATCTTACATTCTTAAGAATTTGATCCCCACTACTACCAATTTTCTCAACATACAGCCGTCCACGTCAGCAATCTTGGTCATGTATGCATGCAGTCTTTATGTAGATGTGAGACGCAATGCAACCTTCCACCCAGCGTAACCCAGCCATGCGACATGCAACATTCCATCGGGTATTAATTGCCTTTTTAGCCGGGTAGTTAGTTGGGCGGAGGAACTGACTATTACCTCTCCCTCCGGCCTGTCAATCTTCTCCATAATCTAGCCGGGTATTTAGTTGGGCGGAGAAACTGACGATTACATATTCCTCCAGCCTCTCTGTCTTCTTCATAATTGCCTTATATCAGCCTTGCCGGTACAATTTTCTGCTCATATTTTCTTCTGCACCTTCTTCAATGAATCATATTCTCCAATATAAAGCAAGCATGACCTGCCGAATCCACCTGCACCAATCAGTAGCAATAGCGGTCGATAAGATCACAGGGCAGCCGCTCACTTGCCTGGTCGCCAGGGGATATCCCGTCGATCACCCACCAGGTGATCTGCGCCCCTGTTAGATCCGAGGACGCCGACACAGTCCATCGCCTGACTCAGCATTCGACTCCGCCGGGTCGCTCGCGACCATCCAACTTGGGGACGTTGTCCCTTGCCAGCCACCGCCGAGGCATCCTATTTCAGCATGTTGCTCGCTACTGTGTTAAGTTGATGGGCGCCCGTGAGTTGCGTTGTATACTGTACGTCGCAGCGGGGGCCGCACACTCAGTCTTCGACCTTCTTCTCATGTGCTCACCACCATCCACTGACATCTCGATCCCGATGCCTTCCGCGTGGTCGCCAAGCAACACGGTGCATCGCATCATGGTCAGCGATGAGGCGCCCGACGCCAAGGCTTCCAAATCCAACGCATCCCTCGCTGCCGTGTTGATGGGCGCCGAGGAGTCCGTGTTGTACGTCGCAGTAGAGGCCGGAGCGCGTGGAGTCGTCTGCCTCTACCCAAACATCTTCCGCGTGAACGCCAAGAAAGGGCACACATGTGAGCTCCTCTTTTCAATGCATTATTCCCACTGTATTCCTGATTCTACTTGGCCCAGCTGCATTTTCCTCAGCTAGGTCCATCAGTTTGAAAATATAAGGATAACATTTGATTAGTTTGGTGTTTTGGACTTTACAGTTTGATTGGTTGGACTATACTTATGCCAGGATATGTGGATTCACAAGAGATGTGGTTGTCCAATTGTTCAATGGCAACAATGGTCGATTTTGGTACTAATCAAAAGGAAATTAAAAAACATTGTGCATATGATGTGATTAAGACCCCTAATATTCTCTGGATTTTTTTGTAGTTTGCACAACTAATAAATTACAACAATGCAATGGGTCACTTTTCTGAATTATTCTTTTTTACAAAGTGCATATTATTCATTTAGTACTCCAAGAAGGTCAAGGCATTCAGGATGACAGGAGCTATTCCAACTCTTGGGCGTTTCAGTTTGTTCAAATCATCATGCCAGTGTTGTGTGTTATAAAACAAAATTCATTGAATGTAAATAAAATTCATCATAAAAGTAATTCCAATCATTATCATCTTCGCGACAACAAAATCCCGCAGTAACGTGCGGGGTGTCATCTAGTTTGATGGATGTTTGTGACAAAGTGCCGACCTTTCGCACAAGCGAGCGCAGGTTCCCAAAATTATTCCTAGATTTTAAAAATTGTTCACAAACTTAAAGAATTTTCTTGGATTTTCAAAAAAAGTTCCTGAATTTGAAAAATAAAGATGTTTGTGACAAAGTGTCAATCTTTCGCACAAGCGAGCGTGCGATGGGCCGGTCCACTAGAAGACTGCTCCTCTCATCTGCGATTTTCTTCTTTTGATTTTCCTAAACAAATAGACTACTGTGTTTTTAAAGATTTTAAAATATAAATTAGTAATATTATACAAATTATAACACAAAGTTTTTCAAAAAAATGTAATTTTTAGATTGTTTTAAACATTTTTAAACTTCCAAATATGTTCTAAAATTTGAAAATTTATAAAAAGATTTGAACATAACAAAAAAAAGCACACATTTTAAAAAGTATGCATATGTTTTCAAGGAATTCCGAAAAATGAAAAAAGGAAAATCCAATGAGAAATAATTAAGTGTTTTAGGGTTATGACAAATAATTAAGGAATCTGAAAATACGAGAGAATCTGGTAACCGGTAGAGAACAAAGTAGGAAATCCCTATTTGCCGCTCGCTGCCACAAGTTGCAGGGAGAACGCACAGGGAGATCGAAGATCGCTCAGGATGGCCGGCCCATTAAACGCTCTAGCGATTTTCGGTTTTTGGAACCTTCTAGTTTTTTGGAACTTTCCAGGAGGTTTCCAAACCGTCGCCCCCCCCCCCCCCCCCCCCCCGCCCCCAAATGTTTTTCCTCTTTCTTTTTCTTTTCTCCTTTATATTTTTTGCCTGTATCTTTTCCTTTCTTTTCTCTCCTATTTCTTTTTTTCTTTTTCCTTTTGTTATCTTTCATTTTTCAATTTTCTTTCATTTCTCATTTGAATTTTTGAGTTTATTTTTCCTTTTTCAAGAAATGTTCATAATTTCTAAAAATGTTTGCGATCTAAAAAAACTGTTCACTTTTCCAAAAAAATGTTTTCGTTTTCAAATTCTGTTCAGAAATTGCAAAACCGTTTAGTATTCCCAAAAAATTCACTTATTTTCAGAGATGTTCGACAATTCAAAGAAATCTAAAATATTCGAAAAAAACCAATTGTCTAAGTTATGTTCGCAAATTCAAAAAATGTTCATGAATGACAGAAAATGTTCAAGCTTTCAATATTAATTTACAAGTTAAAAAATGTTCTAGTTTTTTAAAATTGTTCGCAGATTCAAGAAAACTTTGGGGAATTTCATCAAATAGTCTTTCTTTTCCAAAAAATGTTCACGTTTTCAAAAAAATTTAATAAATTCAAAAATGTTCATGTTTTCTAATTTTGTTTGCAAATTCAAAAACGTTTTCACAATTTCATAAAATGTTCGTGCTTTAAAAAAATCTCAAATTTAAAAAAATTATATTCTCATAATTTTTTCACGAATTTAAAGAATGTTCGGGGAATTTCATAAAATGTTTGCGTTTTGGAAAACTTGTTCATAATTTGGAAACTGTCCGTGTTTTCCATTTTTGCTCCTATTTTTCAAAAAATGTTTGCATTTTTTTAGAGGAAAAGGGCTCTCGGCCCCGGCTCCATTTGTATTACCAAATGAAACCCCAGAAATCCATCATTCTGTTAGAAGCACGCGGGGGGCATATATAGCACACACGCTGGCCCAGCAAAAATAGTTGTCCAAGCCTCAAAAGGCAGAACACCAATTACTTAACTACTAAAAGAGATAAAAGCTAGCCTCAAAGAAACTACCAACGAGCAGAGAAAAAGAAATGGGAGTCGCGACGAAGAAGTAGGATAATGAAGCTCAATGGACCACCTAGATCTCAGTCAATGGCACGGTTCGTGTAGCACCTCCGAGCACTGCAGGAGGCCTAGCCAGGGTCTGGCCACATCAGGAGGGGGGCTCGCGCTTCCTGCTCCAGCTTTCTCACCAAGTGCATCATCCTTTCTTTGACAGGGCCAGAGCATCGAACCATCCAACTGCCTAGTATAGTAGCAGTTTTCCTCCACATGATCTGCATCCCAAGCCAGGGGACATGATTAAAACAAATGTCATTATGATATTTCCATAGAGCCCATAGGACAGCTGAATGTAGCAAACAGTCCGTTGAGTGATTTTTGTTATTAGACCACCAGGCCAGCATGTCATCAACGGACATTCCAGCATGCTTATTGGATATATCAAAAATTACTCTCCATAGTTCAATCGCAACAACACAGCCAAAAAAAATGTTCAATTGATTCAGATTCACTACAGAAAAGACAAGTAGCATCTTCTACATGTTGTCTTTTTTTGCAGATTATCCCTCGTTAATAATTTGTTTTTGGCCATAAGCCAGAGAAAAATCTGAATCCTCAGGGGGACATTGACTTTCCAAATAACTGGCAGGTTACCCAGCCGAACCCCCCTAAAATTAACAATGTTGTAGAAAGATTTTACAGTGTAGACACCCTTAATTTCATAATTCCAGAGGATTGTATCTTCCATGTCCTCCAGCTTAATATTAATAATGCGACTGAATAGATCATTCCAATCAGCTAGCACTTTTTGGGTAAAACACCTCCTAAAAGTAATTTTAAGATTAGTGCCATCCCACACTTCACTGATAGAAATATTATGGTCAATGGCAATAGTGTACAAGTCCCAATACTGGGTAGCAAGGGTGGTATGCCCAATCCACTGGTCTTCCCAGAATCTAACACTATTGCCATTCCCAACTATCCAGGAATACCCCATTCTAGTGGCTTTAGTAGCCCAAAGGATCCCTTTCCAGAAGGGGGAAGCACCATTGCTAGGGCAAGTAAAAATGTTAGGGCTACGAGTTCTATATCAAATATTGCCCTCATCCAGGAAATATCTCTTAATCCAGAAAGCTAAGAGGCAGAGATTCATGTCAGCAATATTAGGGATACCTAGGCCCCCATGTTGCTTTTGTAGGGTCACATTATCCCAGGCAGCAAGGTGATATTTATGATGCCCCTCATAATCATCCCAAAAACAATGAGCTAGTTGTGAATTAATTAGCTTTATGACCCATTTTGGGAATTTAATAATCCCCATAAGGTTGCGAGGAATAGTGGCTAGACAAGACTTCACTAATGTGAGTCTCTTGCCAGAAGATAGTAATCTCCCTCTCCATCCAGCTCCTCTTTTGATAATTTTATCAACAGTAGGCTGAAGTTCACTTTTCTTTAGTTTTCTGTGATGGAGAGGAGCACCTAAATATTGAATAGGGAACTCACTTATTTTGCACCAAGGATTTGAACAAATATATTGGCATCATCTCCATTTATATTAATGGGCACCAGGTCACATTTGTGAAAATTAATTCTCATACCGGATAGTTGTTCAAAGCAGGAAAGCGACAATTTAAAGTTTCTGGCATGAGATGTGTTATTACTCAGAAAAAGTAAAGTGTCAAAATGTTTGCATTTTCAAAACGTTCTTTGTAGTTTTGAAAAATGTCTTGTTTTTAATTTTGTTCCTTTTTCAAAAAATGTTTGATTCTTTGCAAATTTTGTTCGATTTTCAAAAAGCATTGACTTCTGTGAAAAAGAAAAATTTTGTTTGAAATTTCAGAGAAAGTTTAAACCTTTCGCTGTCTATATTTTATATAAACTGAGCTGCCAGATTTAGACAACAAAATTCATGTACTACAGTGGGTAGGGGCATGGTTCGCTCACGTAGTCACTTCGATCCTACTCAGGCACACTTTCTGGGATCTGTTTCTTTAAGTTTTGCCGCTGCTATTTGTTTCTTTCTTTAACTGTCGCGCTATTAAATTTGCACGAAAGTAACTGTGTCTCACTGGCTAGCAGCTTTAGCATGCCTGCTGCAGGGCTGTGGTTCGATACCCTGACGGGGCGCAATTTCTTGTTCATTTTTCATCGCGCAGCCACATATGGGCCGGCACAGAATAGCTGTGCCCTGGGCCAATCCTCGGCAGTGTTCAAACCTGGAGCAACTAGTTAACGAGCGCTTCTTCGGGAGCCTCGCAACGATCAGCACGCTCTAGACGTTTCCTTTGGATTTTGTTTTTTTAATTTTTCCACACGCGTTTTCGGCTTTTTAAACGGGTTTTTTTTTGATTTTTTTCGACGTTTTGGTTTTTCCCCGGTCTTCCTTACCTTTTCGATAAAAAACAATTACGTGAAAAAAAACGCATTTTCTTTTTTTCGCGAAAGTCACGGTTTTTTTTCGCGAGAGGCACGGTTGTCCTTTAGCGAGAGTCACGACCGTGCCTTTCAGAAACGAAAAAAAAACGTGTTTTTTTGTTTTTTTTTTGCGAGAGTCACGGTTTTGCTTCCGCGAGAGGCACGGTTGTGCTTTCACGAGAGTCACGGCCGTGCCTCTCAGAAAAGGAAAAAAACAAAACGCGTTTTCTTTTTTTTTCTTTCACGAGAGTCACGGTTTTGCTTCCGCGAAAGGCACGAGCGTGATTTTCGCGAGAAGCACGGGCGTGCCTCTTTCGGAAAGGGAAAAAGCCGTGCTCCCGGTTTCGGTTTTTTCACCCGGTTTTTTTCGTCTGATTTTTTCATGAAAAAAAAGTTCGTCAAAACATATCAACATGGGATCTACTTTTGAAGATCTTGACGCGAGGAATCCAATAGTGAAAACGGTTCAAGATTTGGACGCACAGTTTAAAAGATAAAACGTTTTGAATAAACGGATCTACGAAAAAAAGGAAAAACTTCCCGTTGCGACAAGTGGCATGCTGCATGTGTGCCACTTGTCGCGACCCAGGAAAGTGAAGTGTTCTTTGCAATAGGTACTTCTTAATTAGTGATTTCGGTTCAAACATGTGGCCTACTAATCCCGCCAACTAGAATCCCTGTGTGAAACCCCAGCAACTTAAACATAAACGCGTCGGGAAACCCTATTTGACGCATTTTGCATCAAACAGTCAGGAAACGCACAGGCGAGTCGACGAGGATTTGGGCCGGCCCATCCGTTGCTTACGTACAGCTTGCACCTACCGGTTTTGGGAACCTTCTAGAGGTTTCCCAGCCAGTTTTAACTGGCTTGAGAGCCTTCTTCAAGCTTCCTGAACCTTTTTTAATTTTTCCTTTCTATTTTCCGTATTTGCTTTGTTTGGAGGTCCTATGTTCCATATTAAAAACAATATTCCAGAACTAGAAAATTGTATTCAGTTTTTAAAATTATTCACAAATTAAAATAGAGTACTAGGATTTCACAAAATATTTTTCAATTTGAAAAACTAATGACGAATTTTAAAAACTGTGTGAGAAAAATGTTCGTGTGTTTCAAAACAATGTTCACAAAAGTCAAACAATGTTAGAAAATTTGTAAAAATCTTCATATAATAAAAAACTGTTCGTCATTTCAAAAAATATTTCTGACATGTAAAATTGTAAGTGAATTGTTCTCTGTTTCAAAAAATGTTCACGAATTAAAAAATGTTCCAAAATAAAATAGAATCATGAGCTAGAAAACTGTTACCGGTTAAAAAAATATTCACGAATTTAAAAAATTGTGTGTGACTTCGATACATATTCCCTTTTTGAAAAATATTCACAAATCCAAAATATGTTCGTGTGTTTCCAAAAAATGTTCACAAAATTCAAACAAAGCAAGAGAACTTGTAAAAATGTTCATATAATAAAAAATGTTCCTAATTTCAAAAAATATTTGTGATTAGTAAAAAAAATCATGAATCGAAATAATAACTATGATTTCAAAAATAATTCTTCATTTCAAAAAATGTCTATGAATTCAAAAATATGTTCAGGAATTAAAGAAACATTTGTGATTGCAAACAATGTTCACAATTCAAACAATGTTAACAATTCAAAAAATATTCTCTTATACGAAAAAATGTTAACGATTTCAAAATACTATTCATGTCTAAACAAATGGTCACGATTTCGAAGGGTGTTTGCAAAGGGGAAAGAAAAGTAAAATGAAAAATGAAAAATGAAAAATGAAAAGAAAAGAAGGAAATACGTAAGGAAATTTAAAACTAAAAAGAAAGAGAAAACATATAGTAAGAGTAAAGTAAAAATAGAAGAAAGGAAAGATAAGATAACAACAAGATAGAACATAAAAACTGGTCTGTGAAAGAGGGAGTCTGTCATCCTTGGGCCGCTCCAAAAAAAAAGTAACGCCACTTAATTCCAAAATCACTAATTGAGGAGTACTCCTTACAAATATCACTTCCACTTTCCCAGGTTGTGACAAATAGCGCACGCGCTGCGCGTGCGCCACTTCTCGCAACCTGGGGGTTTTCCCGTTGTTTGTAGATTCGTTTATTCAAAATATTTTATCTCATAAACCGTGCGTCCAAATCTTGAACCGCTTTCACCGTTTCCTTGCATCGAAATCTTTAAAACTAGATTTCATGTTGATAGGTTTTGACGTACTTTTTTTCAGGGAAAAACCGTGTCTTTCATGGAAGGAAAAAAAATAGAAGACGTATTTTTTTCGTTTCCGAAAGGAACGGTCGTGCCTGTCACAGAAGCAAAATCGTGTCTCTCATGAAAAAAATAAGGAGAAAACGAGTTTTTTTCCTTTCCGAAAGGCATGGTTGTGCCTCTCGCAGAAGCAAAACCGTGCAATCACAGATAGAAAAATAAATAAAAGGCATTTTCTCGTTTTTGAGAGACACGGCCGTGCCTTTCGTGGAAGCAAAACCGTGTCTCTCGCGAAAGGAAAAAACGTGTTTTTTTGGTTTCCGAGATGCATAACCGTCCCTCTTGCGAAAGGAAATTCGTGTGTCGCGCAGAAATAAAACCGTGCCTATCATGAAAGCAAAAAAAAGCGTTTTTGCGCAAAAAAAATTCAAAAGCTAAGAAAGACCGGTAGAAACCAGAAACCCAAAAAAATCGTCCAAAAGCCAAAAACGTGTGCAAAAATTAAAACAAAAATCCAAAGGAAGCGCCCAGAGGGCGACACGTGGTGGCGGCTGAGAGCAAGGCACGCTCTCAGCCTATGCCCAAGTGATCGTGGGGAGGCTCCCGATGGACAACTCGTCAACCAGTTGCTCCCACTTACTTCTATCCTACGCACACTAGGAACAATAACAGCCAAGCCCTATAGAATAGGGTTCGATGGTAGTTCGTTTCATTTTGGTGCTACCGATTTTTACTCTACCTTTTAGCGATTTATTTTTGTAGGTTTTTACAACTGGTTTGGCAATTTCTCCACTTTGTTTTGTTCTTTTTGTTAGATGAAATTTGTTTTTCATAAATTGTGAACTTCAATAAAGTTTGCAAACACTTTTATAAATTGACCAATGGTTTTTCAAAATTCGTGCTGCTAAATTCATGAGTACTTTGGAAAATTATGAATTATTTATAAAACTATGCACACTTTTAAAGTCATAATGTTTTTAAAAAATCGTGAAGTTTCTAAAATGTGTGAATTTTTAAAATTCTCAAACATTCAATAAAAAATGTGGTCCTTGTTAAAACTGAAACATTTTTTAGATCCATGAATATTTCTCTATTTCATCAAGTTTTTCAAAACTATCAAAAAGCTGGTGGTCAATTTTGTACAAAAGAAACAAGGAAAACGAGCGAGATGAACTAGTCACCCGAGAGGCGGGAGCATTCTGCGCCGACGCATGTCAACGTTTTATGGCAAATATATCAAATGTACAATAGGCTGGGCCCACTGTCTCAAATGTACTAAAATCGTTCGGATCAGGTGGGCATGTGTGCATTCGGAGGTGCCTACGGTGACTTCGTAAATTTCAAGATCATATGCCGATTCAGTTATTGGGAGGTGCTCATAGACGCAGGGTGTGTGTGTGTGTGTTCATAGGGATGAGTGTATGCATGTGTATATGAGCGATTCCGTCTGTACTGTGTACAAAAAAAAGTGGGCATGTGTGCTGCAAAACGAGAGAGAACTGCCTCCGAAAAGTTTTTTTTAGCAAATGCATCCGTAAAGATGTGTGACCTTCATGCGCAGTTGGAACAAGAAAAGGTGGGTTTTACACATTCCCTGGCTACAAAAACGAAAAAATAAAAAGGAGCATTGGCATTCCTAAGCGTGGCTAGCACATAGTTTATAGCTACACACTTTACTAATAAAAACAAAGTTACTAACATCATTTTTCAAGTATTTCATTATTTCTCTTTCAAGATCAAAGATGAGGCACACGTGGTAATTCAGCGCGCATCCCTAACACGATATAAGACGGCTTAGCTTTTTTGGCGTGGAATGAAGAAAAAGGCTTATCTGTGTGGTTATTGCGATATAAAATGAAAAGGGAACAAAGGAAATGCAAACTAAACGTGCCATGGCAAGTTGATGGTGGAATCCGGCCGGACATGGAAATGTCAAATGTGCACGGATGGAGTTAGCTAGGGATCTGCACTCGTGGTACGGGGTACCTCTGTATGAATGTACTTTGACTGGTCCAAGTGAAACACATTGCACACACACCTGAATCTGAACCTGAACCTGAACCTGAAGATAATCTTTGGCGCGACCTGGCCAGCAGCGTAGCTCAACTTGGCTAGCTAGCCAGCTCCCAGTTCCACTAGTTTGCAGCTTGCACACGCATGGGCGGGCGCAACGAAGCATGCATGATGCATGCAGAGGCACATCACCCACTGACCATCGGCATCACCACCAGACACAGTCACACGGGGGCGCGCGGTAGGCCATATGCTGACAGAGATGTCCATACCCTGCATGCATTCTGCAGCCATCTCTTCTGGCCCTCTCCATCTACGTGTACGCGTACTGTATCTCACACCAGAAGAAGAAACTAAAAAGAGAGAAACGTACTGTCATGGAGCAACAGTGTGTGATACTACTGTATGATCATGAGCTTAACTTTCTTCCTCCGTAGAGCAACAGTTGAACTGTTGCTGCACATGTGCCTTTAATTTCCGTGGCGCACTGCATCACGCAGGCGGGCTCGGCTGAGACGCATGGTTCCAAAGATCTCCAGCTAGCCCGAGCCTGCAAGGACACCAGTCGGAGCACGGAAGCAGGAACGCAGTGCCCAAGGAACGATCAATGTGCGCCAATCGCAATGCATGCCCGGCATGGGCGCACGATCGCAAAATATACACAGATAGATAGATTAATCGAAAGGAGAGGCCCGATCGAGAGGAGAAAAATACAGTAAAGAAAAGATAATATCCTACTCCGCAAGCATGCATGCATGCATGCCTTTTCGTCTGTGGAGCTTGCCACCCCGCCTACCCCGGATTTGGGCGTGTGGAACCATGCGCCGGAACAGAATACCGTGTGCACGCACGGTGGAACCATGCGCCGCAGCAGCGTACCGTGCAGGTCAATGCGGTGGATCGATCTATCTATCGTGCCAGCCATGTGGGTCTTCAAGATCCAGTCCCTGAACGATCATCATCGGCATGAGGGGGAAAGACAGAGGAGAAAACGAGTGAGAAAGCTGAGTCTCCAATTGGATCGGGGAGGGAGACGGTCTTGCTTGCTTGCGCCGCTGGTCGCGGCCCCTCATTCTTTTCAACTGCCTTTTGACTCTCGCCGCTAGCTAGTAGTAATGCGCATGCATGCGTGTCGACAACACAGCAGGCGACGGATACGCACGCCCTCACGTCGTCGGTCGATCCGTTCTTTTTTAGTTTGCGTATAACTCAGCGCGCGCATACCAAGCAATCCATCCGGTGGGTTATTTTGGACTGTTTTACCCCTGCATGCAACGAGCTGGAAAGATGTATGGCTATTAATACGCATGTAGCCATTGGCTCCTTTTCCTCTATTCGCACATCAGTCTTCTCGGATTCTGCGCGCATGCTTCCCCTGCCTCCTCTATGCATGCATACTTTGGACTATAATTACTACCCAGCTGCATGCACTGCTCTTAGTTAGGGGTAAACTTGGAAACAGGTGCTAAAAAAGTGGATCACGCAGAGCATTTAGGGAAAAACAGAAAAATCTTAGACGCAGACTATTGAGGACCGGAGGGAGTACTTGCTTCCCATCGGTCGTTTCCCCTCGACGAAACCAGCCACCACATGCTGGAAGGATGATTCAATTCTGCTGCTCTCCATCTGCTCTTGTGTTTCCAGATGCTTAATTATCACTCCGCATGCAAGAACATGATATATTCACTGTAACTCGATCTCATATACTTATGGGTGTAATATAATTACGCGCATGCAACGTGCACTCCCAACATGCAGGAATTGCATGATGTAGTATACTCGTACTCGCAGTCGCAGGTGAGGTTTAGGTTTGGATAAGCCGCATGTTTGCCTCCCGGAGAGTGGCATCAGCGGGGACATCATGGAGGCAGGCCAGGCAACGCCGTGCCTGCATATCTTGCATTCTTTTTCAGTTCTTTGCATGTGTACGTGTCTTCTCTCTTTAACGGCATGAGATTCCCATAATTAAGAGAGCCCCCATTGATTCCCTCCTAATCATCACCGCCACTCTCCTCTCTGCTTTGCTCTACCTAGACCAGTCCACCACATAGTACTGTACCGAAAACAGTCGAATTCTCTAAAGTATATCAGATAGAGTACTAGCTTGTACTGTGTGATGCACCGATGTCCTGGTGATTAACAACCACAGTAGTGTCTGTCATCACAAGGATTAATTGGGCCCAGCTGATGTGTGTATTCTCATACAAATATTAGCTAGGGCATACACTGCTGTTTCTGCCATTAATGTCGCTTTGCATTATTTTCCGGTGGTCTTTAGTCATACGCCTATCTTGTTGTTAACCTCTTCAATTCCCAACTGAGATTGATAGAGTGGTCCAAATCCAGGGTTACCACCACATGTTTTTAAATGATACTCCCACTGTTTCTAAATATAGGTCTTTTTAGATATTTTAATATGGACTACATACGAAGCAAAATGAGTGAACCTATACTCTAAACTATGTCTATATACATCCATATGTAGTCCATATTGAAATCTTTAGAAAGACTTTATTCATAGTCAAGAAATGGGCAAAACAGACAACAGCTATATATTGACAGACACCATGTCAACCTCATCCAGGTTCGGTTCAATGTTGTCTTTCAAAAATGCTTCCATCCCTATAATAAGTAAAATAATAAAACGTAACATATCTTCCATAAGTACTCATCCGAAGATTAACACAAAATACAAAGCCCTAACGTAGATATAAAACAATAACCCTAACCCCCACTTAACAATGACCATAAGCACAACCCTAAGATACTAACAACCCTAACCCTAGCCCCAACACACTGGTAGAAAAAGGGCCTGTTGTCCCGGTTCGTAAGGGCCTTTTGTCCCGGTTCCTGAACCGGGACTAAAGGGTCGGTACTAATGCCCTGCCCCTTTAGTCCCGGTTCAATCCAGAACCGGGACTGATGGGCCTCCACGTGGCCTGTGCGCGGAGCCCAGGCAGGAGACCCTTTGGTCCCGGTTGGTGGCACCAACCGGGACCAATAGGCATCCACGCGTCAGCATTTGTGTGGCTGGGGTTTTTATTTTTCTTTTTTGAAGGGGGGGGGGGGGTTTGGGGGTTTTGGGGGTTTTGGGGGGTTAATTTAGGTGTTTCATATATTGTGTTAGCTAACTATAATTAATAGAGAGAAGTGTCCTCTCTTATGTCCGTGCTTGATCGACGCTACGTACTATACATACGTATAGAGAGGACTAGACACGCTAGCTAGCTAGTAAGCAAACGAAGGAAACAGAAGATCGTCATGAACATATATGCATACAGAGAGAAGTGATATCGACCACCTCTCCTTCTCCGAGAGATTGGTCAAACAACAAGTTCTTGTATATCTATCCGACACTACCGGCTACATATATACAATAATTATCTCTTACAAATATAATCATACGGACTCATGGTCCACATAGTATTCTCCATCTTCAGCGATCACGTTGTCAAGAAAGAATCCCGCCAATTCCTCTTGAATTGCTCGCATGCGAGCTGGTGCTAGGAGTTCATCCCGCTTCCGAAATATCTAATTTGAAGAAGGGGGTCAATACATATATATATGAATGAATGAAACTCAACATAAATGATGGTAATAAAATAAAATTGTGAATGTTGTTATTTATGTACTTCATATTGTTCGTCAGTGTAGCCCCGCTCACAGGTCGTGTGGCGGATGGACTCGCAAACGTAGTATCCACGGAAATCATTCCCTTTTTCCTGCCACAACCACTTTACAAGAAATAGAGGTCAATCAAACTGATAAGCAAGAATGCCAAATCAATAGGAGATGCGCGGAACATGCTACTATAGTACTTACTTTCGGGTGTCTAAATTGCAGCTTCTTCGAGAGTCCTGGAGCTTTTTTGGAGAATTTTTTCCAAACCCTGCCAGACAAAGAAAACAATTACTTGATATATCAGGAAATGAACAAAGTTGCTGATATGATGGATAATGATCGATTTAACTTACTTCTCGAGCATTTGAGTCATGTCCGCATAGTCCTAGGAATCTTTTCTTTTGAGTCTAAGACATTTACTAGTCCCTGCTCAAGCTTAATCTCTAGGAGAATATAGTGGTAACTGCACACACATGCATAACTCATCAATTACATTACTATAACCTTGACTAATATATATATAAGGGAAACCGAATACGCACAAGACAGTAACACTCACTTGAAGTTGTAAGGAAAGAGTATTATATCTTTGTTTTCATTTATTACCAACGATCGTAGCAAGTTGGCCTCGGTATCTGCGGCATGAAATTTAACCTGAGTTGCATCTATGAGATATGCGTTAATGAACCCAATATCACCAACTTGTCTTTTCTTCAATTCGGCGATCTTCAATCTGCATAATATAGTGAGGATGATTATAAATACATGCAATGAAAGAGCTGAGCTATATAGAGAGACTTAATGACAGAAGTAGTACTACTTACAGACAGTAGCAGATGACCGTTGTTTTATCGAGGGCCAATTGATTGAAAAACTGAAAGAACTCCTCAAATGGAACAAGCAATAGTTCAATTCCAACGAGGTCATGCTCCTTTTTAACTTTCACATACAAAGTACTCCTCCCCCCAGAGTCTCTGCAGATTTTCAAGTACCAATCATGCAATCTTCGCATCATCATTGATAGAGATCTTTCATCTTTGACGAGAGGCTTCCCGTACTCGTATCTTTGTATCTGCACCTCCATGGGTTCATAATGTACATCGTCAGGCAGGTAATCGGCAAGATTGCTATAATCGGGCACCATCCTCGGATCATTAGCGACGTTGTCGCTAGGCACCTTGACCGGGGGGCACGATTGCTTCGCTTGTTCGCCGAGCTGGGCAATTTGTTTCCCAGCTCGTCGTTCTTTCAGCCTTTGATCACTGACAGTACTTCCCGACCGCTCCGCTTCGGCAAATTCCTTTCCAATAATGCGCTCATAGTTTCCTTTCGGCGGAGACTTGGGTGGTTTTGTCAGGGCAGCCAAAGTGCGCTTCGCTTTCACCGGATCTGCCTTCTCCTCCGGAGGTGGATGTCTCTTTACTTTCAACCCTTGAAACCAGTCATCCACTTTGGTTCGCGCGATCTTTGTGTTCTCCTCCAGGGTCCTCTCGTATGGTAACTTCTCTGGAGTCTTCAGAGAAGGACCGAATCTGTATGTCCTCCCGCCTCTGGCTGTACTGCTAGACGCCGGCCGAGCAGACGGAGCGGCTGTCTTCTTTACTTGCTTACGAGGCGGAGGTGAAGGACTACGACGTGCCGGAGCAGCCGGAGCGGCGGCAGGTCTCTTCCGCCCTTGCTGATGAGGCGGAGAAGGAGGAGGCTGGCTGCTCGGGCGCGTTGGCGCGGGCGGAGAAGGAGGCGGAGTGCCGCCACGCGCCGGAGAAGGAGCCGGTCGAGTGCCCTGATCGTCACTCACCGGAGGAGGAGGCGGTGGAGGAGGCGGTGGAGGAGGCGGAGTGCCCTGACACGCCGGAGGAGGAGGCGGTGGAGGAGGCGGAGTGCCCTGACTTGCCGGAGGAGGAGGAGGAGGAGGCGTCCAGTTCGGAAGGTTGATGAGCTCCTTCCGCCATAGGCATGGAGTCTTCAGAGCGGACCCTAACCTAGTCTCCCCTTCACCGGTAGGGTGGTCAAGCTGGAGGTCCTCAAATCCCTCCGTTATTTCACCCACCATCACCCTAGCATATCCTTCTGGAATCGGCCGGCAGTGAAAAGTTGTGTCGGGTTCAGTAGGATAAACAGAGCCAACAGCCGCCTTGACCTTCAAATTCATCCATTGCGTCATAAAGTGGCAATTTTCATACTCCGTGATAGCATCCACGGGATAGCTGGCAGGAGCCGTCAAGGCATGCTCCAGCTGAAGCAGCTCGGTGGAAGCCACGCTGCTTCTCCGCTGAGATGGCGGGGTAGCTTCGGGAGAAGCTTCGGCAGTACGTTTGCTGCGATTTGCTTCTCGTTCCTCTATCGCTTGTACCCTTGCTTGCAGCGCCTGCATTTGGGTCTGCTGCAATTTTTTCCTCCTCTCCTGGGATTTGTAACCGCCTGCGTCCGGAAACCCAACCTTCCACCGAATGGAGCCTGGCATGCCTCGTGTCCGTCCAGGGTGCTCAGGATTCCCGAGGGCCATTGTGAGCTCGTCGTTATCTCTATCTGGAAAGAACGTCCCTTGCTGCGCTGCTTCGATATACTGTTGAAGCTTCCTGACTGGTATGTCCATTTGATCGTTCGTCCAAATGCACTTTCCTGTTACAGGGTCCAAGGTTCCGCCAGCCCCGAAGAACCAAGTCCAGCGACGGTCTGGCCAGTTAATTGTCTCTGGTTCGATCCCTTTATCAACTAGATCATTCTCAGTCTTGGCCCACTTAGGCCGGGCTACAAGGTAGCCACCTGATCCCATGCGATGGTGATGCTTCTTCTTCGCAGCATTTTGCTTGTTTGTCGCCGACATCTTCTTACTCTTTTTCGATGTCTTGTGGGACACAAATGCGGGCCAGTGATCTCTGATCTTCTCATATCTGCCCTTGAATTCTGGTGTCTCTTTATTTTCGACAAACTTATTCAGCTCTTTCTTCCACCTCCTGAATAGTTCTGCCCTGGATCATCCTCTGGCGGTAGGGTGAAATTTGACTTCAGCTCAGTCCAAAGATCATTTTTCTGCATATCATTGACATAAGACACCTCAGGGTCTTCTGTAGCCGGCTTTAACCATTGCTGGATGTTGATCGGGATCTTCTCCCTAACCAAAACCCCGCACTGAGCAACAAATGTGCTCTTTGTCCGGAGGGGTTCAATCGGTTGGCCGTCGGGCGCGATTGCTATGGTCTCAAACTTTTCATCCGAGCTCAACTTTTTCTTCGGGCCTCGTCTCTTTACCGAAGTTGTGCTCGATCCGGAGGGCTAGAAAAAAGAACAAAGACATAATTAATATGTGTACATACCAAAACAATGAATGCATCAATTAGCTAGTCAACAAAAGCTTAACTAATATATATACCTGGCCGGACTCGGTTCGGTCACCGGAGACGTCATCACGGTCTCCTTCTTGCACCGGCATTGGGTCACCGGAGCCGTCCTCACGGTCTCCTTCTTGCACCGGCATTAGGTCACCGGAGCCATCATAATCATAGCCAGCTGCTTCCAGACCATCGGTGTCGTTGAGAAACAACGAGCAGACGGCATCACTTCCTCGTGCGATTATGTCCCCCAACAACTCTTCTTGTACTTCGTCTCGGGCGGTGTCCATAGTTTCTACAAATATTTACAAGATGGCAATTATTATTCAAACATGACAGATGGATATATTAGTGGCAAACGTAGAACTAATATTAATTAGTGGCCTCGACGCTGCTTCTCTAGGGTTTGGGGTGGCCTCGACGCTGCTTCTCTAGGGTTTGGGGTGGCCTCGACAACGCTTCAAGGATAAAAAAAAGAGGAAGAAGAAAAAAAAGAGGAGAAGAAAGAATAGAGGAGTAAGAACTCCTCTATTCTTTCTTCTCCTCTTTTTTTCTTCTTCTTCCTCTTTTTTTTATCAAGAACGAGGGTCGTCGAGGGTCACCGAGCGGTAGAGGAAACCCTAAATAGCAAGTATCGTGGGTGTGAGATACATGTGGCCGTCGGTGTCGGGCACTACATCCACGTCCCACAAGTGGCGCGGGTTTCGCCCACGCCACTTGTGGGACGTGGATGTAGTGTCCGACACCGACGGCCACATGTATCTCACACCGATGATACTTTCTATTTAGGGTTTCCTCTACCGTTCAGCAACCCTGGCCCTCGACGACCCTCGTTCCCGATAAAATAAAGAGGAAGAAGAAGAAGAAAAAAGAGAAGAAGAACTTCTTCTCTTTTTTCTTCTTCTTCTTCCTCTTTATTTTATCGGGAACGAGGGTCGTCGAGGGTCAGGGTCGCCGAACGGTAAAGGAAACCCTAAATAGCAAGTATCGTGGGTGTGAGATACATGTGGCCGTCGGTGTCGGACACTACATCCACGTCCCACAAGTGACGTGGGCGTCAAAGCCCGCGCCACTTGTGGGACGTGGATGTAGTGTCCGACACCGACGGTACATGTATCTCACACCGACGATACTTTCTATTTAGGGTTTCTCCTCTACCGCTCGGCGACCCTCGACAACCCTCGTTCCCGATAAAATAAAAAGGAAGAAGAAGAAAAAAAAAGAGAAGAAGAGTAAGAAGAAGAAAAAAAAGAGAAGAAGAAATCTTACTTCTCCTCTTTTTTTTTCTTCTCTTCTTCTCTTTTTTTCTTCTTCTTCCTCTTTATTTTATCGGAAATGAGGGTCGTCGAGGGTCAGGGTCGCCGAACGGTAGAGGAAACCCTAAATAGCAAGTATCGTGGGTGTGAGATACATGTGGCCGTCGGTGTCGGACACTACATCCACGTCCCACAAGTGACGTGGGCGTCGAAGCCCGCGCCACTTTTGGGACGTGGATGTTGTGTCCGACACCGACGGTACATGTATCTCACACCCACGATACTTTCTATTTAGGGTTTCTCCTCTACCGCTCGGCGACCCTCGACGACCCTCGTTCCCGATAAAATAAAGAGGAAGAAGAAGAAGAAAAAAAGAGGAGAAGAAAGAATAGAGGAGAAGATCTCCTCTATTCTTTCTTCTCCTCTTTTTTTTCTTCTTCCTCTTCTTTTTTTATCCTCTTCTTCCTCTCATGTTCGACGACCCTCGACCCCTCGGCGACCCTAGACCCCCTCTCGACCCCCTCATGTCGAAGTTATCGGGTAGGGGGTATATCGACAGTGACATACCCGATACATGCATACATACATACATATCACATGCATCCATACATATATGAACAAAATTAATATCTACTAATTAACAACCTAAATAAAAAAACTAATACATATAGGAAGAAGAAGAAAAAAGAAGAGAAGAAAGAATAGAGGAGAAGACTTCCTCTTCTTCCTCTCCTCTTCTTCTCCCTCTTCTTCCCCTTCTTCCTCACCTCTCTCATGAATGTCCGACATTCTCGACCCCCCCCCACGTGTCGAAGAAAAAAAAGAAGAAAAAGAAGAGGAGAAGAAGAAAGGAATAGAGGAGAAGAAGAGAAAAATAGAATATTCTATTTTTCTCTTCTTCTCCTCTATTCCTTTCTTCTTCTCCTCTTCTTTTTCTTCTTTTTTCTTCTTCTTATTTATTTCTCCTCGTCTTCCTCTCCCCTCTCGGCGACCCTAGACCCCCTCTCGACCCTCGACCCCTAGGCGACCGTCGACCCCTCTCTTTTTTTCCTCTTCTTTTTTATCCTCTTCTTCCTCTACCGCTCGGCGACCCTCGACGACCCTCATTCCCGATAAAAAAGAGAGGAGAAGAAAGAATAGAGGAGATCTTCTCCTCTATTCTTTCTTCTCCTCTTTTTTTCTTATTCCTCTTCTTTTTTTATCCTCTTCTTCCTCTCATGTTCGACGACCCTCGCCCCCTCGGTGACCCTAGACCCCCTCTTGATCCCCTCTTCTTCTCTCTCTTCTTCCCCTTCTTCCCCGCCTCTCTCATGAATGTCCGACGTCCCCCCTCCCCCCTCATCATCATCTATCATCCCCCCTCTCATGTTCGACGACCCTCGACCCCTTGGTCGCCCTCTCGACACACCCACGACCTAAAATGACCTAAAATGAAAATAACATAAAATTCACTAAAGTTATCGATGACCCTCTCGACACACCCACGAATAAGAAAATATATCATCTTCTTCATCTCCTCTTCTGTGCATATTCACATAGCCACATACACATACATAGCCACATACATATTCATCTATGAATAAAAAAACATCATAGGTACAATTCATATCGACATTTATACATACATGAAAAAAATTATATGAACATCGTGAACAAAAAGATCATCGAGCAAAATTATTTTCCATGAACATACATATAGCCACATTCATATAGAACTTTTCCATATATGAACATATATAGATGATTTTCTAAAAATGTAACTTTTGCATATATGAACATATATACACAGAGAAAATACATGCATATATAGCCATATCCATAAACAGAGAGCAGCGGCGGCAATGGGTGGCGTCGTCGACGACGGGGATGGGAAAGGGGGGAGCTCACTGGGGGCGGGCGGCGACGGGGAGAGGAGGCCAGCGACGGGAAGGAGGACGGCGGGCTCGGGGATGCCGGCGACGGGGACGGCGTGCGCGGGGCGGCACGCAATGACGGGGACGACGGGCTCGGGGTGGCACACGGCGACGGGGACGGCCGCGGGCTTGGGGCGGCACACGACGACAGGGACGAGGAGGCGGGGCTCGGGGCAGGGCGGACGGCAGCCAGCTCGGGGCAGGGCGGCCGGCGACGGGCAGGAGGGCGCCACGACGACGACAATGACAGGGTGCGGCGACGGCGACGAGGTAGGGTGCAACGACGGCAAGCACGCGGGGATGGGGCAGGGCACGGCGACGGCGACGAGGAGGACGAGCAGCCTGGCGGCGTCGGCGATGGGGAATGGAGCAGTTGGCGAAAATTTCCTAAGTATGGACTTATATAGCAGAGCCTTTAGTCCCAGTTCGCGGCAGCAACCGGGACTAAAGGTGGGCATTAGTCCCGGTTGGTGCCACCAACCGAGACCAAAGGCCTCTTTTCAGCAGCCCAAAGGGCGGGAAGCGGCGGCCTTTGGTCTCGGTTGGTGACCGTGACCAATGCCCCCCTTTAGTCCCGGTTGGTGCCACCAACCGGGACCAAAGGCCTTGTGCAGCTGCTACGTCGAAAGTTTAGTCCCACCTCGCTAGTTGAGAGGGGTGCGCAGTGGTTTATAAGCCCCACTGCCGCACCCCTCTCGAGCTCCTCTCCATTGCAGTCTTATGGGCCTAATTGTCACTGCTATGCATGTGGGCCTACTGGGCCTCCTACGGGCCTGAATCCTGGCCCTTGGATGGGTTTCTAGTCGTATTCAGGCCGTGGGGGCCCAGTAGGTGGTTTTTTTGTTTTTTTGTTGCTTTATTTATTTTTTTTGTTTTTTGCTTTATTTTTTAATTCTTTATGCTTTCAGTTTTAGAAAAATTATAAACTTTTTGTTAATGCCATTAGTTATCAAATTTGAAAACACTTTTTTTGTTTTTTTGTTTTTTTTTGTTGCTTTATTTATTTTATTTTGTTTCTACTTACAACAAAATACTTATTGTTGCTATTTTTTTCCTAGTTTTTTTGTTTTGTTTTCTGCATTATTTATTTTCTTTTGTTTTTTGCTTTATTTTTTTATTCTTTTTGCTTTTAGTTTTAGAAAAATTATAAACTTTCTGTTAGTGCCATTAGTTTTCAAATTTGAAAACACTTTTTTAGTTTTTTTGTTTTCTTTGTTGCTTTATTTCTTTTATTTTGTGATTAACTTTACTATAAAAATAGTTTTTTTCCTGTTTTTTTATTTGTTTTTTGCATTATTTATTTTCTTTTGTTTTTTATTTAATTTTTAATTCTGTTTGCTTTTAGGTTAGCAAAATTATAAACTTTCTATTAGTGCCATTAGTTTTAGAAAAATTATAAACTTTCTGTTAGTGCCATTAGTTTTCAAATTTGAATAGTTAAATTTTGTATTCTTTGAAAATTGTTTGAATCGCAAGTTTGTGATTAACTTACTAAAAAATGAGAATAGATGCGCTTATAGAGAAAATTCAACCTAAATTCCTAGTAAATTTCTATGAATTTCAGAGAAATTCACTATGAATTTAGGTTAAACTTTTCTCTATTAGGGTATCTATTTTCACTTTGAGAGGAGCTCAACAAGGCAGAGAGGGAAGGGCTTATAAACCGGTGTGAGCCCCCTTCGGTTGGTGAGGTGGGACTAAACTCTGCCCGCAACGAGGACCAACCCTTTAGTCCCGGTTTGTGGCACAAACCGGGACTAATGGTCATGGGCCAGGGGCAAGGAGCAAAATTATAAACTTTCTGTTAGTGTCATTAGTTTTAGAAAGTTGAAAATTGGCATGGGCCAGGGACTAATGGTCATGGTATTACGAGGGACGAACCATAAGACATGAAAGCATTTCAAATGAACTCTGAAAAAGTTGAAAGTTGGCATGGTATCATAATTTCACCCACATAGCATGTGCATGTACAAAACGGACAATGGTAGCATGTTCGCGTGTTACAAAGTTGGCATGGTATCATCATAATAGTTGCGGGAGAAAGTCTTCACTTTTTCTTCGCTTGTGTCATTTGCTTATTGCGCCGTAACCATGGATAATCTTCATAGTTTATCAGGATGCTTGGGTCAGCCTTGACATTGAAGGGAGGAATTTCATGAAACTTTTCATAATCTTCAGACATGTCTGTCTTGCCGTCCACTCTCAGGATGTCCCTTTTTCTTGAAAGAACTATGTGACGCTTTGGCTCATCGTATGATGTATTCGCTTTCTTATCTTCTCTTTTTCTCGGTTTGATAGACATGTCCTTCACATAGATAACCTGTGCCACATCATTGGCTAGGACGAACGGTTCGTCAGTGTACCCAAGATTTTTCAGATCCACTGTTGTCATTCCGTACTGTGGGTCTACCTGTACCCCGCCGCCTAACAGATTGACCCATTTGCACTTAAACAAAGGGACCTTAAAATCAGGTCCGTAGTCAAGTTCCCATATGTCCACTATGTAACCATAATATGTGTCTTTTCCTCTCTCGGTTGTTGCATCAAAGCGGACACCGCTGTTTTGGTTGGTGCTCTTTTGATCTTGGGCGATCGTGTAAAATGTATTCCCATTTATCTCGTATCCTTTGTAAGTCAATACAGTCAAAGATGGTCCCCTGGACAACAAGTACAACTCATCACAAACAGTGTTGTCACCTCTGAGACGTGTTTGCAATCAACTGTTGAAAGTCCTGATGTGTTCACATGTAATCCAGTCATCGCACTGCTCCGGGTGTTTGGAGTGCAGACTGTTCTTGTGTTCATCGACATACGGGGTCACCAAGGTAGAGTTCTGTAGAACTGTGTAGTGTGCTTGAGACCAAGAATATCTGTCCCTGCATATTATTGAGTCTCTTCCAAGAGTGCGTCCTTGCATCGACAATGACCCGGCGGAGATCATCATCATCGGGCACATCGTCTGGTTCTTCTTGATCTTCAGCAGCTTCACCCGTTGCAGCATCATTGGGCACATCGTCTGGTTCCTCTTGATCTTCACCAGCTCCCCCCGTTGCAGCATCACCGTATTCAGGGGGCACATAGTTGTTATCGTACTCTTCTTCTTCGCCGTCTTTCATGATAACCCCTATTTATCCGTGCCTCGTCCACACATTATAGTGTGGCATGAAACCCTTGTAAAGCAGGTGGGAGTGAAGGATTTTCCGGTTAGAGTAAGACCTCGTATTCCCACATTCAGTGCATGGACAACACATAAAACCATTCTACTTGTTTGCCTCAACCGCATCGAGAAACTCGTGCACGCCCTTAATGTACTCGCAGGTGTGTCTGTCACCGTACATCCATTGTCGGTTCATCTGCGTGCATTATATATAATTAAGTGTCCAAATTAATAGAAGTTCATCATCACATTAAAACCAAAGTGCATACATAGTTCTCATCTAACAACATATAGCTCTCCAGAGCATCTAATTAATTAAACCATACATTGAAACTATGTAAAACATTTCAATGCGAAAACAAATGCGATCATAATCGCAACCAAGGTAGCAATTGATCCAACGGCATAATGATACCAAGCCTCGGTATGAATGGTATATTTTCTAATCTTTCTAATCTTCAAGCGCATTGCATCCATCTTGATCTTGTGATCATCGACGACATCTGCAACATGCAACTCCAATATCATCTTCTCTTCCTCAATTTTTTTATTTTTTCCTTCAACAAATTGTTTTCTTCTTCAACTAAATTTAACCTCTCAACAATAGGGTTGGTTGGCATTTCCGATTCACATACATCCTACATAAATAAAATCTATGTCACGTTGGTCGGCATAATTTTCATAAACAATAAATGAACCAATAGTTATAAAGATAATATATATACCACATCTGAATCATAGACAGGACGAGGGCCGATGGGGGCGGATACCAAAACCATCGCACTATATAAGATGCAATAATAAAAGTAAGAAAATAATACAAGTATCTATGTAAACATACAAGTAAGAATATTTTTCCTTTCAGAAAGAAGATAAGAACAAGAGGCTCACCATGATGGTGCCGGTGATGAGCTCGGCGCGGGTGATCGACGGCGGTGAAGACGGGGACGGGGCGTGACGGACCGCTAAACCTAGACAAATATTATGGAAAATAGAGCTTGGAGGTCGAGCTTGGAGAGGAGAAAGCTTAAGTAGTGTGGCTCGGGCATTCCATCGAACACCTTGTGTGCATAGGAGGTGAGCTAGAGCACCACCAAGCCCTCTCCCCCTCGGCCAGAGAAAAACAGAGCACTGGGGTGCTCTGCTCGCGAGCGAGAGGGGTATATATAGGCACCTCATTGGTCCTGGTTGGTGACATGAGCCGGAACTAAAGGGGAGCCTTTGGTCCCGGTTCAAGCCACCAACCAGGACCAATGGTGGTGGGCCAGGAGCGAGACCCATTGGTCCCGGTTCATCCCACCAACTGGGACCAAAAGGTCCAGATGAACCGGGACCAATGGCCCACGTGACCCGGCCGGCCCTCTGGGCTCACAAACCGGGACCAATGCCCACATTGGTCCCGGTTCTGAACTGAACCGGGACTAATGGGCTGACCCGGCCTGGACCAAAGCTCTGTTTTCTACTAGTGACATAACAACACCCATAACCCTAACCCTAACATACTAAGAAGCCTAATCCTAGCAAATTGTCAAACAAACATCTCATCTCTCCATACAAATTTCAAGATCCATAAAAAACTAGGATTTCCCCAAACTAGCAACAAATGAGCAAGTGTGAGCATTTTTTTGGATGAAAACGAGGGGATTGAAGAAGATTACCTTGAGGGAGGGATTAGGTTCGAAATCCATGAAGAAAAACTTCATATTTGGAAGATTTGGAGAAGGATTTGAGAGGGAGAGAGAGGGAGAGAGGGGAAATCACGGGTGGGCCTACCAACTAATAACAGAATGTGCAGCGTCTAAGGGCATGACCAACGCTACAGCGTGGACTGCTGCCCCGCAGGTTTCACGTCGGAGGTGTGCAGCCGTGGAAGAGAGAGGCGAAAAAGGTAGTAGCTTGCAGAGACGAGGTGTGGCCTGCAGAAGAACCAGTCTCCCCGGAAAAAAAGAGCATGGTCCCGTGAGGAAAAGACATAGAAAGAAAGAAAGATTGCATGCACCCGTGAGATTATAAGAGAGAGATGAAGAAAATGTGAATCAGGATGTGAAGTAAGCACTATCCGACGAAACCATTGTTTGCATTGGATGCATGTGTGTTGGACAATGGTTTCAACATACATGCCAGATGGGGCATCTATGTGGTGCTGCCTCCATCGTACATGCCCTAAGAGATAGGCGCTGCACAATACATGTCTGGCGCCTAGCTCCAAGGCTCTGGACTGCTCGGTGTGTGACCCAACTGTGTCATACTAGTCAGATGTGTAACGCCTGATTGCTAGGTGCTGCACAGTGGAGTGTAGCGCCTGACTGTCGGGCGCTACACGAAAGGGTCAGCTGAGCGAAAAAAATCCGAAGCAGTTCAGTTTGTGAATGATTTTTGTCCTCAAGTCAATTTTGTCGTTTTTGCGGGTCTCCCAAACGGTACGCATGTATCGGCATAAGGGAGAAAGACAGAAAACGAGTGAAAGTTAAGTCGCCAATTGGATTGGATTTGGGAGGGAGACGATCTTGCTCGCTTGAGCTGCTGGTTGTGGTCGCGGCCCGTCATTCTTTTCAACTGCCTTTTGAGTCTCGCGCACGGCCGCTAGCTAATGCGCATGCGTGCGTGTCGACTACAGCCAGCAGATATGCACGCCCTCCAGTCCTCGATCCGTCGGCGAAAAAGGAGATGATGCTGACTACTACCCGTTGGTCGTCTCCTCTTGTCAAAAAATCAGTCACCGTATGCCGCATGGCTCCGTTTTGCTAGCTTCTCTCGACCTGACTTGTGTGTTCATTCAAATGCTTAATTATCACTAGCCCGCATACACAAGTCCGAGTCTCCGTCGAGTGCGAGCTTGCTCATGTCATGATGCGTGCCATGGATAACAACAGTGCACATGATATGTTCACTGTAACCCGATCTCACATACACTCATGGATGTGTTTAATTATGAGCATGCAATATGGCCAATTACTCGACGAGTCCATCCGTCGCGTGCACTCCCAACACGCACGCACGAATTGCATGATGGCAATAGACTACTAGTAAGTGAGGGTTTTTCTCTTTGAAAAACTAGCAAGTGAGGTTTAGCTTTGGGCAAGCCGCATGTTTGCCTCCCGGAGAGTGGCATCAACGGGGGACATCATTTGATGGGGGGCAGGTCAGGCAATATCTCATGCATGCATACGTTGCATTATTTTTCAATTTCTTTGCATAGTGTGTGTCTTCTCACTTTAACGGCATGAGGTTACCATAATTTGAAGGAACACCGACTCCTTCCTAATCATCATCATCGCCACCCCTCTGCTCTGCTTTGCTCTGCCTAGACCACAACACCAAAGCCACAGGGCAATCAAAATTTATGTTACTACCACTAGTACTTGCCAATAATATTTTCTAAAGTATACTGCTAGATATAGCAGCCTGTGTGGTGATTAACAAGTACAGTAGTGTCATGCCATCACATTTAATTGCATATAGTATTTATACCTAATTAATTGACTCCGCCGAAAAGAGACCATCACGGCTACACACGCTATTGATTCATTTTAATTAAGTTAAATGTCAATTTTTCTACAACCGGATATTAACAAATTCCCATCTGCCCATAACCGCGGGCACGACTTTCGAAAATTCAAAACCCTGCAGGAGTGTCCCAACTTAGCCCATCACAAGCTCTCACGGTCAACGAAGGATATTCCTTCTCCCAGGACGACCCGATTAGACTCGGAATCCCGGTTACAAGACATTTCAACAATGGTAAAACAAGACCAGCAAAGCCGCCCGATGTGCCGACAAATCCTGATAGGAGTCGCACGTATCTCGTTCTCAGGGCACATCGGATGAGCCAGACGTCGGGTTGGCATAGACCCTGGTTGCCCAGGGGGCGCCGGACATCGCTCATGTTGGACCAACACTAAGAGAAGCACTAGCCCCCCCGGGGGGGGGGGGGGGGGTTAAAATAAAGATGACCCTTGAGTCCGCGAAACCCAAGGAAAAAAGGCTTAGGTGGCAAATGGTAAACCAAGGTTGGGCCTTGCTGGAGGAGTTTTATTCAAGGCGAACGGTCAAGGGGTTCCCATTATAACCCAACCGCGTAAGAAACGCAAAATCAAGGAACATAACACCGATATAACGAAAACTAGAGCGGCAAGAGTGGAACAAAACACCAGGCATAAGGCCGATCCTCCCACCCTTTACCAAGTATATAGATGCATTAAAGTAAACAATATATAATAATGATATCCTAACAATAATCATGTTCCAACAAGGAACAAACTCCAATCTTCACATGCAACTAGCAACGCTATAAGAGGGGCTGAGCAAAGCGGTAACATAGCCAAACAACGGTTTGCTAGGACAAGGTGGGTTAGAGGTTTGACATGGTAATATGGGAGGTATGATATAACAAGTGGTAGGTATCGCGGCATAGCAATAGAGTGAGCAACTAGCAAGCAAAGATAGAAGTGATTTCGAGGGTATGGTCATCTTGCCTGCAAAGTTCTCCGAGTTGACGTAAGCTTGATCCTCGTAAGCGTACTCAACGGGTTTCTCCATCACGTACTCGTCTCCCGGCTCTACTCAAAGGAAACAACAATCAACCACGGTGCAATGCGCAAGCAACATGATGCAAAACATGGTAAGATATGCGGGATGTGATATGCAATGTATATGCGTGCTCCGAAAGGAAAAGATTGAACCAGGCCTCAACTTGGCAAACCAAGAGTGCCGCTAGAAAGATGAGTTGATTTCGGTCGAAATCGATATAAAGATCACCGGAAACGGATGCACGGTTTGCAAATGGCAAGAAAAACAATAATGGCACAATTCTGCGATTAACAACACGATGTCATCTATAATGCAACAAGAAACTAAGCTACTGCACTCCAACATAGCAACAAAGCACATGGCAGTGATCTACTCAAGATGCTTGACAAAAGATGAACACTGAGCTACGACTAAATCACAAAATAGCAGGTTCAAACAAGCATGGCAAAAGTGCAAAAGATAACAGCATCACAGACTTAGTGAAAATAACAACATGCCAGGAATTAACATCAGGAAGCAATGTTTAAAGCAAGTTATCAACATGCTGCAGGATCAGAACATAGCAACACAAGACATGGCATGAATCTACTCAAAGCATATAATAAAAGTCCCTTACTAACCATAAGCCAAAAGGGCATAGAAAATATGATGGCACCCATGTAAACATAGCAAGTTTCGTTAACAGATTCAGACTTAGCAAAAAACAAGACATGGCAAAAACAGAGTTACGAAGGCATGTTTGCGAGCTCGATGTACTCAACAAAAGGCATTGCATGACAAATTAAGCATACTACCAGCAAGAATACATGATCAAAAGCTAAACAAAGTAAGAACAAACTCATAGCATGCATGGATCAACTACAACAACCTTAGCAAAATTGATTAACACGTAAACAATCTGCCAGGAACATTTTATAGCAAAAGTAGAGTAAGATTGAGTCATGCTAGGGTACTCCATAAATGCAAACAGGGACATGCATGGATAGAGCATAACCATATGTCAAAATCATCCTTACTGAACATACTCAAAAGAAGTATGGATCACTCTGTAGCAACATGAATACATGGCCTAAAAATAACAGCAGAGTAATGACTTGGTGAAAATCTAAGTCCCTGGAATCAGCAACATCATGAGAGCTACTTTGCATGCTTGTTCTAGTCACCACATTGATCATAAAAATACATGGGATACACCCATGTAAAGATGGCATGGCATAGCCCAAAACACATGTAGGGCTCAAGTTCCTATGCAGCACACAATAATCATGGCAAAAATGACAAATGCTCAAGATCTGCTAAGTAACAGGAACTAACATTATATAGCACTCTTGCAACAATCATTAGGGCATCAAGATAGACTCAAACAATCAAGTTGCAATGGAACAAAATGAAGAACACATCCTAATGAACATTTTGATATATGGCACGCCCAAAACGGAGCTACGGATGCGGAGTTATGGCATGATGAATCGAGCTTCAGAATGTTAGGGACTTAGGGAAAATCACCTCTGAAATCCCAGATCTAGGGTTTCGGGCGCGTGGATCGATGTTTGCCGGAGTTGCCTGGATCTCGCCGGAGTTCGGGAAGGAGAGGGTCAGGGGACGGCTCGCCGGAGATGGGGACCTCGTCCTCGGGCTGCGCGCGCGGGGAGGAGCTGGGCAGCGGGGCCGCGGTGGAGTCGGCGGCGGACGGCGGCCGGGCGCGGGCGGCGGCCGGCGGAGGCGGCGCGGCTCGTGGGCCGGGAGGCGGGGCGAGGCACTGGCGGCGGCGGGCGAGGCGCGGAGGGCGCGGGCGCTCGGGCCCGATCCGGCCCGGGGCGGGCTCCCCGTGGGCCGAGCGGGCCGCGGCGTCGGCGGGTGGCGGCGGACACGTGTCGTCGCCTCACTGGCACGGGGCGGCGGCGGGAGACGTCCGGCGGGCGGCGGATATGTCCGGCGGCAGAGAGGGAGCGGGGCTAGGGTTAGACTGCGCGAAAAATCCGGGAGGGGCACATATTTATAGGTAGAGGGAGCTAGGAGAGTCCAAATGGAGTGCGGTTTTCGGCCACGCGATCATGATCGAACGGCTGAGAGGATGGAGGGGGTTTTGAATGGGTTTTGGGCCACTTTGGAGGGGTGTTAGGCTGCAACACACACGAGGCCTTTACGATTTCTCGGTTAATCGTTGGAGTATCAAACGAACTCCAAATGGCACGAAACTTGACAGGCGGTCTACCGGTGGTGTACCAAGGCCGCTTGGCAAATCTCGGTCCAATCCGAGAACGTTTAACACCCGCACACGAAAAGAGACAAAAGGGGGCGCCGAAGGACATAGGAGTGTCGGATCGCAAAACGGACAACGGGGAAAATACTCGGATGCATGATACGAACGCGTATGCAAATGCGATGCACATGATGACATGATATAAAATGCATGACATGGACAAAAAGAAAAACAAAGACAAAACCCAACCATGAGGGAATATCATAACTTAGAGCCGAAAATGGCAAGAGTTGGAATACAATTAAGGTAAGTTGCATCCGGGGTGTTACAACATGGTCCTCCCGCTCTCTCTCAGGAGGCTCACGACGGCGAACTGCAAGGGCTTGTGGATCAATTGGCCATGCGCCTGCCACACTGGAAGGCGGTGACCCTCCCCAAGAGCAGCCGTGCATTACTGGTACAATCGGTACTTTGTGCCATACCGATCCATTCCATGCTGGCTCTTGGCTTGCCATCGAAGACCATCTCCGCGATGGTAAAGATTTGCCGAGGATTCTTGTGGGCCGGCAAGGCGGATGCAGGCAGAGGCGCCTGTGCGCTGGCCTAGAACCGGGTTTGCACGCCCAAGTGGTCCAGTGGACTTGGCATCCCCGACTTGGCTTGGACGAATGTGGCGCTACAAACCAGGTGGTTATGGTTACGGAGAGTGGATCGCGACAGGCCCTGGGCGGAGTTCTCTTTTTCAGTGCCAAAGGAGGCCAAGCAGCTTTTTCAGGCAACAGCAAGAGCGCCATCATTGTAAACCAGTACAGTATGCATGTATGGGCCAATAGCAGCTTGTATGTTGTCTAATGCAGGCTTATATTCCTCCGCGGATGAGTCCACGTGTCCGCTTTCCCCCAAACCGAAAGCAAACCAGGGGGCTTTGCGACATTCTGGACCTTAGCCACGTAGGACTCCCACACCCCAGCCCAGCCAAAACCGAGGTGGGACGCACGAGCGGTGCCGCATGGACCCGTACAGAAGTTGTCGAAGCCGCCGAAGGTGCGGGTCTAGCGAAGGTGGCCGCCCGAAAGATCAACTCAGCGACACAATAAGCCCGCCGCCTCAAAGCGAAGGCAAAGGACGGGGTGGTCGTCAAAAAGAAAGGCAGGGTGGGGCAGGGCCTAGAGCGCAGGGCACCGCCGCCCTAGCATCACCGATATCAGCCTCCCTACTTCTACGCTGCCAAGCAACTCAGCCGGCACTCACCGGCCTCCTCATCGGGCATGTGTCGTATTGTGTGGACGTCCACGCGGCGCTGCCCCATTTAGCCGACTAGGCATCACCGCGACTTTCCGTTGGGGACGTCGGGTGTGGATCAGCTCAATGCCCGCTCTCTTTCTGCTGGCATGTCCTAACCAGGCGAGCCAACGTATGACAACGCAAACAGACAGTTGTCTGAGATGATCCACGGCGGAGGTGGAGGCTGCTTCAAGGACAGGCAAGTGGATGACTCGGAGCCAAAGGTCCATGCCTAGCAGCCGGGCACGCACACCCAAAGACCAGAATCATACACTAGGCAGTTGAAGCAGGACACGTACGACGACGACGGCGGTCTTGATCTGGAGGATTGGTCAGCCAATCCAAAGAAGAGGGGTGGAGGAGAAAACTTCAACGTGTGGAAGGACAAGTTGTCGTGCAGTGTGTAGTTGGCCAGTAGCCTCGATCAGATCTATGACAACGAGTAAAAGGGCGCAACATTTGGTCCAATGGTCATTCTTAGTTCGATGAGCACAAGAATTTCGAGCCTTATTGTAACGAACTCATTTGCAGTCATAAATGGTACATCATCAAAGAGGCAAGTATTGCGATTTATAGTCAGGGAAGAATGTAATTGTCCTAAAAACGTGACATATAGTTCCCTCATACAAAAAGAATGTGATTTATTGTTCCCTCGCAAAAGAAGTGATTTACAAAACCGCATGCATCTTTTGCAAGTTGGTTCGTATCCTCCTTGTTTCGTCTACCGAGTGGTAAGAGAGGAAATTCGCAGGAGTAACAACAGCAGTTGGGGCGAACCAACCTGTGGTTGGATGGTTATATGAACCGTGGTATCCCGAGCTCATCAGGGTTTATGTCCTGATGCTTGCATTTATTTCTGGATTTATTTTAGGATCTCAGGCGATGTCTATTCAATGTGAGGAGATGTTCTCATCGAGTACGAGGCGTCTTTGGTGACTTCATCAATCTCAATATGATATGCCGGTTCGGTCTTTCAAAGATGATCATAGAGTTAGGATGTGCGTGTGTCTATTCATAGTGATGAGTGTATGCGTATATATATGAGTGTCTGCGTGTGAAGCCTGGCTGCTTTCTATCTAGATGGCAAATTTAAGTTTTTTTGTGGGGTTTCTTTTTTCTGGAATGCAATTTTAATTGTAAAAATCGTCAGGAAGGTGTTACTTGTGTGGCCCTTATCATTTCCGTAGAAAGAAGCAGCAGCAGCAGCTGGGCATCATGGTCGTGTCGTGTCGACCCCGCGTGCAGTTTGTTTCCTTAACCAAAACACTACGCAGCGGCCACGGCCGGGCCGCCGGTTCCTGTCTGTCACCCCGCGGAGCAGGGCACCACTGCTGGCGCCGTACTGTCGACGACGGCGACGCCAATGGATAACACGCCTCCGCTCCACTTGCGTCCGCGTTTCAACTCTCCGCTCAACCTCATCCACTCATCTCATCTCCTTCACGTGTAGAGTATAGTAGGAAAGAAAGAAAGGAAAAGAAAGAAAATCAAGATCCGGCGATGGGGCCGCCCGGAGATCTGAGCGTGACAGAGGAATCCTGAGCCGATCGGCGTGGGGATGCGATGCCCCGGATCGCCGGAGAAAGTTCGGGCGGCGCTGGTGCGTGCATGTCACCGGGCATTTCCCCCCTCCATCGTCTACATGGAGATGGATGCGTGTGTGCAACCATGATGCATGCCGCCGCTTTCAGCCACCACGTGTGCCCTCGACGGCGACTGGAGATAAATCCCCACCGAGGTGAGGTTTGTAGTAAGGGTGATGATGCACGGCGTGGATGGTAGGGTTTGGGTGCCGCGGATCGACTTAAATAGCCGGGCAATGCATTATGCGGCCCGCCCGGAGCTGCGTTACGCGGTGCCATCAGTCCGACGAAGGAGACGAGTGTCGTACCGCCGGGTTTGAGGGCAGCAAAAGCTTCTATGAAGTTGGTCAAACTTTACAACAGTTGACTAGTGAGGTTTAGGTTTGGACAAGCCGCATGTTTGCCTCCTGGAGAGTGGCTTCAGCTCAGCGGGGAAAACATGGGGCAGGCCAGGCAACGCCGTGCCTGCATATCTTGCATTCTTTTTCAGTTATTTGCATATGAGACTTTTGCATATGTGTCTTCTCTCTTTAATGACATGAGGATCCCATAATTAAAAAGGCCCCATTGATTCCCTCCTAATCATCATCGGCACTCTCCTCTCTGCTTTGCTCTACCTAGACCACTCCGCCACAGGGAAATCAAAGACACGATACTGCACCGAAAATAGTACAATTCTCTAAAGTATACCGGATAGAGTACTAGCTTGTACTGTGTGATGCACCGATGTCCTGGTGATTAACAACCACAGTAGTGCATGTCCTCACAAGGATTAATTGGGCCCAGCTGATGTGTGTATTCTCATACAAATACTGTATTAGCTAGGGCATACACTGCTGTTTCTGCCATTAATGTCGCTTTGCATTACTTTCTGGTGGCCTTTAGTCCTACGTGTATGTTGTTGTTGTTAACCCCTTAAATTCCCACTTGAGATTGACAGAGTGGTCCAAATCCAGGGTTACTAGCACATGCTTTTAAATGATAATAAAATAAAGAAAATTAGGGTTCACCCATTCATGGTGTCATTTTCAGCACATTGTTTGTATTTTATGGATTATGATGATCAATTGGACTTGTGTTATGTGTTCGTGCTGTCAATATAAGAGTGACTAGAGTGGATGGCCATAGGCTCCATATAGCCATCAACTGGTAGTACTGTTAATCATGCTCTTAAAAGGAGATTAGTACTATGCATTATGTGGAAGTACCGGTATCTGGTTAGACACAACAAGCAAGGACCTGCTCTGCAGTGAATTATCAGACCTAATCTGAAATGAAGCTGCAGCCTTTGTGTGGAGCAGGGACAGAAGCATGCATGCATGCATTTCTAATTAATTGGGTCATGCATGCATGCATACTTGTTCGCAATGTTGGACCGTCTGCTGACAGACCTCAACTTATTTCAGATTTCAGACAAGTGAAGCTTCACATACCGCAAGTGCGTGTAGTCTGAAAGATGAAATTTCATACCAAGTGAAATGAATCCTGACCTTGGCATCTTAATGAGCTTGTAAGCAGATGCATTATTGCACTCATATTCACTTTCTGTGCCCTTTGATAATGTGGGTACAATCGATTGGTTTAAGCCGGGAACTCCGGAGCAGACGGAACCAGGTCCCAGCCCGGTGACAGGTACAGTGAGCGAGCGACGAGGAGGAGGCGGTCAAGGAAAGGAGATATTATCTTCTCTCTCTGCCGAGACAGATTAGAGCCAGAGGGTAGTTGAAGTTGGGTTTACTTTAACTGCATTTCTGTGCTTGTCATCTTCTTCTGTGGGAAACCCTGGTCCTGTTTATGCCCGTCTCTGTGAAAAGCGAGCTTTTGGGTGGGGTGTAGATTTGGACAGGGCGGCGCCGCAAAGTAAACTAAATTTGACATTTAGTTAGTGGCTCTTTTTGCCGTATGAATTATGGAGGTGGGTAACTAGCCATGTGGCGGATGTTTCAAATCTGTAAAAAGTTGCACCTGAAACAATTACTTTCGGGTAAAAAGTACAAAGCGGCTAAAATCCGATTGTCAAATTTTCTTTTTTTGGCACAAATGGCACGTGCAGTTCTCTACTATACCTGGCCATGGGAAGCCCGGCCCGAAAAAGCCTGACCCGGTCCGGCCCGACGCTGCCCCCGGGCCGGGCTCGGGCCTAGATTTTGAGCCCGAAGGTCGGGCCGGGCCGGGCCCGGGCCCGTCATTTTTGCGCTTTCCTGAAGGTCGGGCCGGGCCGGCCCGAAGCCCGACGGGCTTTTAGGTGTTCGGGCCGGGCTCGGGCCCAAAAAACAGGCCCGTTGGTCGGGCCGGGCCGGGCCTGGGCCTGGGTTTTTTGCGTCGGACTTGGCTAGGTCCGGCCTGAAGCCCGGCCCGGCCCGAGGTATGGCCAGGTATATTCTCTACTCTGTTAATCTATCCATTTCACAAAGGAGTGATATTTTAGATATTTGACATGGTCTTGAAGATGTAACGTTTGACCACTAAAGACATTGTTCAACGCGGACCTATATTCCTCCGCGGATGAGTCTGTGCGTCTGTTTTCCCTCAAACCAAAAGCAACCCAAAGGGCTTTGCGACATTCTGGACCTTCGCAACGTAGGACTCCGACACCCTAGCCTGGCCAAAACCGAGGTGGACCCGCACATTTGAAGCGGTGCCACATGGACCCGTACGAAAAGCCGCCCAAGCCGGCGAAGGTGGGGGTCTAGAGCAAGTGGCCGCCCGGAAGATCAACTCGGCGACACAATGAGCCCGCTGCCTCAAAGAAAAGGCAAAGGACAGGGTGGCCGGCAAAAAGAAGGGCGGGAGGCGGGGACGGGTACGGGTACAAGGGTCGCGTGTGGCATCGAACGCAGGGCATTGCCGTTGTCCATGCACACGCCGCCCTAGCAGGACCAATATCAACCTCCCTACTTCTATATATGCCGCCAAGCAACTCGGCCGATAGTCCCCGGCCTCCGCCGTCGCCCGTCGGGCACGTGTCGTATTACGTCGACGTCAACGCAGTGTTTCCCCATTTCGTCAACTAGGCATCGCCGCAACTTGTCTGTTGCGGACATCGGGTGTGGATCAGCTTGGTACCCGCTCTCTTTTTGCTGGCATGTCTCAACCAGGCGAGTCAGCGTATGCCAACCTAGACAGGCAGTTGTTTGAGATGATCCACGACGAAGGCGAATGCAACTTCAAGGACAGACAAGTGGGTCACTCGGAGCCAAAAGTCCACGCCTAGCAACCGGGCACGCACACGCAACGACCGAAATTGTACACCGGACAACCGGGACAGGACACGTACGATGACGGCGGTCTTGATCCGGAGGATTGGCTGGCCGATCCAAAGAAGAGGGGTAGAGAAAAAAGTTTCAACATGCGGGAGGACGAACAAGTTGTTGTCAATGTGTGGTTGGCGAGTAGCCTCGATCCAATCCATGGTATGGAACAAAAGGGCACAATATTTTTGGTCCAATGGTCATTCTTGGTTGCATGAGCACAAGAATTTTCAGACAGCCCCATTGTAACAAACTCATCCGTAATCATGAGACAAAGTCTCCCAACCATCGAGGGTACATCATCCAAGAGGTCGTGAGCAAGTATTGCGATTTATAGTTAAGGGGAGAATGTAATTGTCCCCCAAAAAACGTGATTTATAGTTCCCTCGCGAAAAAATGTGATTTACAGTTTCCGCAAAAAAGAAGTGATTTACAGAACCGCACACATCTTTCGCAAGTTGGTTCGTCGACGAGTGGAGAGAGAAGAAATTCCCAGCAGTAGCAACAGCGGCAGCTGGGCATCATGGTCGTGTCGCGTCGACCCCGCGTGCGCTGTTTCCTTAAACCAGCACACCAGGCAAGGCAGCGCGACAGATTCTCCTCGCCTGGCCACGGCCGGGCCGCCGGTTCCTGTCCGTCACCCCCGCGGAGCAGGGCACCGCACCCTGGCGCCGTACCGCCGACGACGGCGACGCCAGCCAGCGGATAACACGCCTCCGCTCCACTCCACTTGCGTGCGCGTTTCAACTCTCCGTTCAACCTCACCTTCACGTGAAAGAAAGAAAGAAAGGAAAAATCGAGATCCGGCGGTGGGGCCGGCCGGAGATCCGAGCGCGACGGAGGAATCCTGAGCCGATCGGCGTGGGGACGCGATGGCCCGGACCGCCGGGGAAAGATCGCTCGGGTGGTGCGTGCATGTCACCGAGCATCATCGTCCACATGGAGATGATGCGTGCGTGCGTGCAACCATGATGCGCGCCGCCGCCGCTTTCAGCCACCACGTGTGCCGCCGACGGCGACCGGAGATGGATCCCCACCGAGGTGAGGTGAGGTTCGTGCTAGGGGCGACGACGATGCACGGCGCCCCTTGGGAGGGGCATCGGGCCAGGTGGGAGATGGATGGATGGATGGACTGATGGAGTGACGGGTACCTGGGGACGGGACTGGATTGGGAGCGCCATTAATTCAGGCTTGAAGAAATGGGTGCGAGCGTGATGGATGGATGGATGGATGGAAGGAAGGAGGGGCATCGCATCACATCATCAATCTTTCCTTTTCTCCTAATTTCAAAAGAGAAATCCCCAATTCGATTGCTCTAGTCTTTGGCACAAGGGGATGAGTGGGTCGGATGGGACCTGTAGCCCTCACATGGTGGGGTGCAAAGCCAAAGCCTCAAAAGGGTGATTATGATGGGGGTGGATGCCTACATACATTCCTCTTCCCCCCAAAGGTGGCCTCTGTCCATCTTTGGGCCTATCCACCATGGTCCTGCACCACAGCGCCTTTCTACATCTACATGTACAGGTAAATGGTGGTAACAGCAAATGGTGGTAACTCCAGGGCGCTACTGATCTGGAAGTGAGGCCATGAAGATCACTTCACTGGAGCCTGCTAACTGAATTCTGGTGTCTTGCCATTGATGCATGTGGAACCCAAAAATGCAATGTCAATGCAGAATATGAACAAGATAGGCAACTGCAACAACGACAAGAGAATTGATGGCTAGAGCCTACATTCACAGGATTAGTAAGAAGCACTCCACAGAGCAGGGTTTTGGCAGGCTTACCAAAAGGGGGGTTTACGGATCACGGTACAGTTCCTACTTCTTCTCAACATGATATCATCACATGGCATGATTATTAGGCGGTAGTACATGACTTAAAGAGCTAGTACGAATGGTCTATGTGCTTGCTTTCCAGTTCCGGGTCTCGAAAACTAGGAGAGAAAGGAAAAAAGGCTGCAGAAACATACGCGGCGAAGCTACAGCATTAAGCGAGGGCCTTTGCTCTCTTCAGAACTCGACCTCGACCGAGCCGACCGACGCGATCCCGGTGCTCAGGCTCCTCGACTCCTGCCTGCTCGCATAGTCGTCGCAGCTGCTACCGCCACCACCACCGCCTAGCCTCTTCCCGGGGGCCGAGCTCAGGAGCTCCAGGCCCTGCTTGCCCATCTGCTGCACCTCCTGCGGGGACAGGATCTTTATGCAGGACACACTGTTCACGAATTCCCTGCAAAGTTGGAAGCATGCGGCACCACTGTTAAAAAACAGCATGGAAAATGAAGTAACACAGATCATCGTCAGGGCGGTCAAGGAACTTACTGCCAAGGGTCGTCGCCAACCAGAAGGACATCCTCCTCCCGGTCGACGAATACAAGCTGCCAGCCTGATCTCATAGGGTCTTCCAACTGGCCCTCAAGGCCAAATAGGCGCCCCAGTTCCCTACGTAGTTCATGATAGTTGCTAAACTTGGTGATATCAAGCGACCTTCCGTAGGTTCCAGATTTGTAAACCTGTTTGATGTTCACATGGAGAAAAAATAACACATCAAATGCGGTGATGGAACAATTTACCAAAACATCAGAGTATTCTTTTTCTTGCATCTAGTTGTAGTGTGCGGTCAATACTCCAAAAGTTGAGTAAAAATAGCATCAGATGTGTGTCTACCAATTTTAAGACATGTCTTTCTATAGATTGATAGTCACGAAATGGGCAAAACAGACAGCAGCTATATATTGTTAAAGAAGCAACATAGTTTCAGGGAAATAAGCAACATAGTTTCAGGGAAATAAGCAAGATAGTTTCAAGGAAGAAGTAACATGATTGCTCGTCATATAGAGAAAGCCACTCACCTTCACAAAGGTTGCAGGTGGTTGATTCACTTGATCAGGAGTGTGTGAACATGGCACATATCCCGACTCATCCAAGCATCCTGAACTATTTAGTGTCTGATCCAAGGAGAAATCATGTTGAGAAGGGCTCAGAAAATTGGAAGTGGAATAGGGAATTGCCGTCGAATCATTCTCGTCATGAAGACCTCCTTGCATCAGAAGTGAGTGTGAGTCTATATTAACGCCGAACAGAAGATGATTCTGAGGATCAGAGCTCCCATCTTGATCCACCAAGCAACCTCTTCCAGGAAGTGGCGCCAATGCAGAGCTTTGAGGTATGCTAGGTGGTGTTGAGGATAGCTGTTCCATGTGCGTGGTGGACTGAGGACGAGAAGGAATCAGAGACTCCACTGCAACTCGCTTTGACGACCATGAGTCAGGGACAGGTACCGCGGTAGGCCTTGACATACTCAGGTGTGAAGCTGTTTCTGATGAGAATGGCCCCAAGGTATTATGCATGGCGGGGGCGCCTGATGGGGACAATGAGCTCATATTCGTGTCCGAAAAGCTCTGAGACTGCGAAAACGGTAAGGCCGTTTGCAGTGCTGTAGGTGAAGACTGAGGACCTGGGGAGAGTTGAGAATATGCTGACTGGTAGTTTGCCATATTCTTCTGTTGTTGCATATGCTGATGTTGAGGGACTTGCATACCCTGCGATTGCTGCTGATTTGATTCTTGTTGTTGGAGAAGCTGTGGCTTCTGCTCATTGAAGGACTGGCACCGTTGGAGCTGCTGTTGAAGGAACTCAGACTGAGCCTGGCCTTGGATCGTGGTGCCATTCATGTTTTGAAGGTATGACTGCTGCTGAAACTGAGGTTGCATTTGCTGCAAAATCTGACTTTGCAGAAGCGGCGTAGCCCTACCAACCATGTTCTGTGGCTGCTGGAACTGCAACATCGTGGGTGACATCTTTGTTGGGTCCTGGAATGCAGCCGCAGCCATCGTTTGGTAAATGTCAGGTTGTAGGCCAAGTAACGACGCATCCAGCCTTGGTTGCATCCAGGGATTCATGCCAGCACCACCGAAATTCAGCGACTGGAAACCAGGGTTTGCACTATCTCGAAGCCACATGAGCGAGGAAGTCAAGTCATCATCCTTACCACCTACAGAAAGAGAAAGATAATTTATAACACTCCATGCTGAAAGAATGCTACACAATTATTCGAGCATAGCTATTTACGAATGCTTGTTAAAGACCAGCTGTCCATCATACCATGCAGAGAAGGCAAGCCTGTTGGCCAAGGTCGCTTCAGTCTAAGAGGAAAAGGAGTAGGATACATCGGGAAAGTTGTCAGGGGTTCAATCTCCCAAAGTGACACCCTTGGCTGCCTCTCTCCAGCAGTTGATTCATCCCAGCCAACCTGCATTTTTCATAGACAAACTTTTCTGTCATGCTAAACTGTGAGGTTGGTACCAAGAAAAAGTAAGCAATATCTATAGGAATTCATCTTGTCTAACAAAAACTTTGCATGGTGCATGGTAAACAACAGGCGATGTTCATGAACAGACTTGACTGGAGGCAATAATAAGTGCTAGCCCATAAATATACCTTTACAGAGCGCCAATGTGAGTTTGGCCAACGAACATCATCAAGATCACTAATTCCTGTAATTGTCCCCATGTATCTGAAAAATAAGAATAATCAGTATGGTTAGACAGTTTAATGATTTTTAGGTAAGACTGCTAATAGTTAATACCGTTTCTTGCTGCAGCTTGTCTAGAATAAAAGATGAAAAGCACATCAAAGTTAAATTTGGCATACCTCCTAACACTTGACTCTTCTGTCTCAAAAAGCATCCTGAAACGCATCCCCACCGATATACGGGTATGATACACGGCTTTTACATACTTGGCAAGTGGTATAACAAACTCGCAAGGACTGGCTCTGCACAAACAGAAGAGTTTAAACTTAAAGCATTCAGAAGGAAAAACACAGAACAAACAAATGCATACAATTTTTTTACCTTGGGTTATAAAAGATTGTAAACCGGCTATTTGTTGAAGCAGCATGAGCAGCTGCAGCAAGAAGACCGATGTGCATGCTATCGCTAGATAGGACAGAAGATGGCATGACAGTTTGTGGCCGAGTTGCCCGGCGAATTCCCAGAAGAAGCTGATTGTTATCATTCCTGAAAATTTAAGGGGATACACAAATTTGACCGATGAGAATTTGTGTGCTGGAGTAGACATTGAGGAGAGAAGGATGCCTAGTTATCATCTGAGTGTTGGAACAATGAACATACCAGATAAATAGGACAGAGTCCCCAGCGACAAGTCTCTTTGCACTTACAAAGACACTCCAGCCTGTAGTGAGAAGATGCCGCTTTGGTTGACCTGCAAAATAAGAGCTTTTCAGTAAGCTTCTTCATTCTCTTAACTCTTCTTAAGATAAACCTTCATCGGGGGAAAATTGAGTAAACAGAAAGAATCATGCTTGACATTGTTCCCTGACACATTTTTCCGAAGATATCAGAGACTGAGAACCACTCACCGCGAAAGATGTGACGGAATTTCCACTCATTGCCATGAAGATCTTTTGCAAACAACTCCTGTGCTGGAGGCTGCATAGTGAAATCCTACAAAATGTTACAGGCAAGTTAGAAGAAGAGTTGATGATTCGGCTCACTCCATGAAATCAAGTAAAATTCAAAAATCAAGCTGGAAAGTGTAGGGAAGCGGCACAGACCAGCGGAGGAAACACTTTCTCAGCTGCTCGCCGGGGAACAGAGAAGCCGCCATGCGTGCTTGTGTCACTCGCAGTTAATGTTTTGCAAAAATAATTCGTTGGCTGTTTGTTTGCAGTACCTAATTCAGCAGGTAGATACGGATCCTTCAGCTCTTGCTGAAAAGAGAAGCAAGCTAAAGTTACTCTCTTGGATACTGAGTCAAAAAAACTTTCACATGGCACATGGTAAATACTCCCTCCGTTCCAAAATAGATGACCCAACTTTGTACAAAGTTAGTATAAAGTTGGGTCATCTATTTTGGAACGGAGGGAGTATGAATTACCGGGTTAAGCGGTTGCAAGGTCATCTGCGCATAGACCTCGTCCGTCTCTGCATCGGCCTGAAGGTAATAAAAACCAATGATCAAACACAAAGATAGCAGTGATATTACATGGCTGGTAAAAATGTGTGCTCCAAAACTCAACACTTACATGCATGGTCACATTGTGCAGCTGGCAGATAAGCTGTGGAGGCAAATTGGGATAGTTGGGGATCTGAGACTCGATCTCTTTATTCGTCGACGCGGCTACCTGAGACAGAAATTCACCCAGTAAATCGACAGACACAAAGAAAGCAAACGATTTCTAACATAATTAAGCCAGATTTTTTCTGTTCTGACGCCGAAAGCTAGGATTCAGGATCATGCAAAGTTCCTTGCACTGGAGGTGGAATTTTGCACCAACCTGCTCGCTGTGACCCTGTGGGAAGTACACCACCCTGCTGCCGACCGCGGGCAAGGAGACGAGCGGGCCGGCGCAAGCGTGCCATAGCTCCGAATTCAGGCACTTGTGCTCCTCAGCAACTGTAATGGCAAAATCATATGAGCAGCAGGCTTGTCAGTGTTGATTTTTAACAGATAATGATGGCTCAAGGGGCTGTAACAGCTCTGAATTCATATATGCTGGTCTTGAAGATTATTCAAGAAGGCGGGCATGCAACGAAATGAACTTCTAATTAGTGGCCTAAGGTTATTAATTTATTTTTCATCTTCGTGGAAAATCAACAATTATGCAGACGCAAGCACACATATTTCAGTAAAACTAAAATAACAAATTAACACACACAGCAGGAAATTGGATGGGAAATAGGCGAGATTGCAGAACCGAAATTCCACTCCAAAGAAATTAGTACTGAACTGAAATTTCACAGGCATAAAAGTACCCCCAAAACACACAAGAAGCATTTTTCATACCGATTGCAGCAACCCCCAACAAATCCAAATATTACCCCGGACCCGAATTCGACGCATTGGGGTACGATGGCCTGATCACACGGCTATAATCAATCCGTGGAGAGAGCCTCCGAGGAAAAAAATCACAAGCACAAGCGAGAGCCCAGTAGTAGTACTGGTAGTCCCACAAACTCCAAATCACACGGACAGCGAATAAATGAAGAGCGAGGGCAGCAGCCCACGGACGGGGCAGGAGACAGAGGAATACCGTACCTTCCGGCGACGGCGGCGCCTGGGCCGGGAGGACGGCGCCCGCCGGCGACGAGAGCCTCATTTTTTGTTGCGATGAAAAAGGGCAATCAGAGACCGATCTGATGAAGGGGAGGCAGCAATAAAAGAGCGTGCGCGGGCGGAGGCGGGGGAAGGAAGGGGAGAGCGGAGGAAAGATTCCTCCTTTTCAGGCCAAATCACAGCGCCTTCCCTAATAAACCCGTCGCTTTCCCGGCTCCTCCTCCTCCTCCTCGCCAACTCACTCGCCAGGGAATGGAACGGAACGGAATGGGATGGAATGGAAGGGAGCCGAGAGCCCCTTTTGCCGTGCGCAGTCACGCTTCCTGATCCTTCCTCCCCGGGAAATCACCGCGGGCGTTGCGCCCAAGTTGCCGCCTCCGAGGACGGCAGAAAACCCCGATCCCCGGCCGCCGGAATGCGCGGGGGCGCCGCCGTCACGGCCGCCGGAGCCGGGAGACAGTCGATCCGAGGAGCCGCCCCGTCGGATCTCGCGGCCGCGAGCTCCCGACGGCCTAACGCCGCGCGCCGGCCGCCGCGCCCCGGCAGATCCGAGCGCCGCCGCCGCCGGAGAGGGGCATGCTCGCCGCCTCCTTTGCTCGCTTGCTTCGGAGCTGCGGTCACAGCTGGCTGCTTGCTTCGGAGCTGCGGTCACAGCTGGCTGCTTGCTTGCCTCGGCCCGGCTTCGCTTTCTTGGGCTCGGCTTGCTCGCTCCCTCCTCCTCTGGCCGCTTGCTTGCTCTGGCTCTGGCCGCTGCCGCCGCTGGACCTGTTCTTGGGGTTTTAACCCCACGAGTGGTGCTAGCCGCTTTCCTCAGTCCCCCTCCCTCTCCCCTGTAAAATCGTGTACAGTACGTACGCCCTTCCGTCCGTTTTACTAAGCGACTTGGAAGTATACTTGTACAGTTGTGCAGGGGCAGGTATTTTTATAGCAGTGCTGATGAGGAGGCGTGCGCTCCTGCTTTGCTCGTGCTCCCCGGAATATGTGTGGCATGTGCAGTGAGCGAGCGTTCTCTGCATGTACGCGTACGATATGCCCGCTCGCCTGTGTGAATGATGTGAACGTCTCCTCTCTGGTGGAGTGGAGTGCTGCTACTCAATTAATGGCGGTCTGTGTACTACTGGCTTTTGTTGCTGGAAGCACAGAGATTAATGGTGGTGTTTGTATTACTTGAAAAAAGCAGCTTTGCTGTTTTCAGTTACATGAATTCTCCTCCCTCTTTTTTTAAGAAAATATAATCAACTGGGTTGCACCGCGTGAATCCAAAAAATGGACAAAACCAGTTTTGCTTCGGCACACCCCTAAAAAGTTGGGGCGGATCTTAAAGATACCGAAAAAGGGTATTCTCGTACATTCAGGATCAACTAATTCTAATACGTATTCCTTCAATGGATCAAACGAGAGATCACAACAATTTAAACCTTTTTTTATTAAAGGGATTACTTTTAATGACAACCTTCAATCCGTATCGAAATCTATTAAAAAAAATCTAGAGGAGTGTATTGAAGCAAAAATCGACACTCTAGATCATTAACTTATTACGGGTAAAAGAAATTCTACTTTGTGTGTCAAGATATCTATGTGAGCTGCTACTCGAGGGTACAAACTTTCAACTTTATCATTGAGATATATTGAACCTTTTTCTTGCTTCTGCTTTTTCTACGCGTGAATAATACATTAAATCTGCATTACTAAGTATAGAACATTATATTTTTTTTAAGATTATGGTGTTTGCCTGTTTTTTCTTCAATAGATGGTAACAATTTATTTTCTTAATTAATGGAACATGCAAAATAACTGCCTTGGTTTTTTTCTCAACATTTTTGTTTGTAAATGGGTGCATATGAACCTAAATTGGTAACTCGCTAAGGAAACACACGTCCATTCGGATTTGTAAGGCGGGCACATGATTTTATGTCTTCAGTTTGCTTTTATACCGTCATTTTGCAAAACGAAACATGCCAGAAATATTGTAAGTTTAGAACCTTCATTAATCCAATGTTGTACTTTTAGTGGCATAGCACACATGTTCGCTAGTCAAATCGGTCATGGAGGTGCGACGGGCCCTGGCCCCTCGCCGGCGAGAGAGACTCCACTCTCGTTTTTGTTTAGATCAGCGTCTTCGTTGGGTTTGTGTGGGGATGGCGATGTCCCCTTGTAGGAATAATGTCTACCACGTCTGATCCATGTCCCGATGGTGTGCCTACCATCATCGGAGAGGGCATCTGCTGGTGTAGATCTCGCGGGATTTGGTCGGTGTTGATTTTCAGTGGATTGTTTTGGATCGTCGTGTCTTTGCATATGTTTGACCGTTTCGATCAACACTTCTCTTCATTGGTGATAGTTGTTATCATTGTGCACAAGTCATGTGAGGCCTTAGCACGATGACTTAAGAAGGTTTGTCTAGCTCTGACGAGGGAGGGCCGATGACGGTGGTGCACCTTTGGCTCGCTCCGGTGGTTCTAGTCGTCGCTGGGTAGTTTACGAACCTAGACATAATTTTTGTTATTTCTGGTGTTCTCTATGTTGCCATGACGGTTGATGAATACATAGGAGTTTCTCTAACAAAAAGAAAAACCATGATATGGGGTCAAAAACTTCTGAAACAACGTAGGCATGTCCAGGCTAGGTAGACACACGTACAAATCAAATTTGGCGGAAAAGTAGATTTCTCATGGACATAGGAAAAGCTCATATCAAGTTATCATACAGCAAGCCAGGTAATATATTTTCGATAAAAGAATTTTCATCTAATCGGCGAATCGAGGTGATATACAACTATTGTAAACTCAGGCAATGACTTTTCACATTAGAAATAAACTCACAAAAAAAGGGTGCATATGAACAGAGCAAGTACATCACTATCTTGTGTTAAGAAAAATACTCCCTCCGATCCATAATAAGTGTCGTGTTTTAGTTCATTGAATCCATAATAAATGTCACGGTTTTAGTTCATTGAATTAAAACTGAGTGCATCCCTATTTTAAAGTTAAAGTAAGCATATACTGCAAATTATTATATTATTTTTTTGGCATCAAACCGCAAGTGATTTTATGTTGCAGAAAAACCTACATGTTTGTGTTTTTCTACTAGTCTTCTACATCTATGGTTTTGTTTTCACATAAAAAAACAGAAATACGACTTCTCAGGAACACAGAAACATTGTGTCCATGTGCACCTATGATCATACTACTCCCTTCGGTCCTTTTGATTATGCATATAAGTTTCGTCTGAAGTGAAAGTATCTCTACTCTGCCTAAATTTATAGAAAAATGCACCAACATTGACAATGCCAAATCAATATGTTTACATTTGTTAAGAAATTTAGTTTCATAGTATACTTATTTGGTATTGTGGATGTTCATATTTTTTAACATAAATTTGTTCAAACTTTACAAAATTTGATTTGACTCAAATCTAATACGCGGAGCAAGGGGGTGTTTGTTTCCAGGGACTTTTTTATTTTGGGACTAGAAAAAGTCCCTAGCAAACCAAACAGGATGAGACTTTTTTGGGACTTTTTGCTAAAAGTCCTTAGAAGCACCTCCTTGAGAGTCTTTTTTAAAAAGTCCTAAGGACTAGAAAAAGTCATAAGACTAGAGAACCAAACACCACCTAAAAAGGACCGGAGGGGTAACATTCATACTAGTAGCGGTTTTACAGGTTTTAATTGTAGCACAAGTAAATATTTTCACCATTTCCGGGAACCAGCTGCTACTAGTAGAGTAGTACTCCCTCCATTCCACAATGTAGTGCTTTCTCTATCTTCGTGCTTCAACTTTGACCGTAAATTTAACTACCAAGACCGATTGCGGCGGGAGCAAAAATTATATCAGTGAATTCGTATTCAAAAAAAGTTTTCAATTATATAATTTTTTCTCCCGCCGCAGTTGGTCTCGTTGGTTAAATTTATGGTTAAAGTTGGACCTCAAGAAGCGCGGGCGCACTATATTTTGGAATGGAAAGAGTAGTAGTAGACCACTGCGGAACAAAACATGGTGACGCCACCCTCATCCGAATTCGCGCTTCGTCTTGGCCTCTTCCGTCACGCCAGGCTCATTGAAGCTGCTTATTAAATTCATCCGGCAGTCCTAATTTGGTTGGAGTGGTTGCCGTAATGCCGTAGCAGTCAAACTAGCCACTACAATAGACTTAAACGACGATATTGGCTCGACACATTTGCCGTTATTAGCAGCAGTACGTGGAGTAGTATTTGCACCCCAACCTCGGCTGCCTAAGTTAAGCTACGCGAAAGGAACCAAGATTACGCACAGAAACCTCGATTTGCCAGCCAATGAAGCGGAACGCAATCTGTCTGACAGCGATAGTCAATTTGCCCGAGCACCATATATCGACCGTCCGATTCGATCCAACGGTGTTTGACAGTAGATCAGCTCCGATCGTACATGAACCAGAAATGGAAAAAATCAACGCCGTGCCACATGTGCAGCCGTATGTAACCGGGCCCACGTAAATTCGAGTGTGATGTGTGTATGTACATACGGCGCTCCTATTTTCTCACAAGCGCCTGGATCCGTCCCCGTACAAGAGCGCCGGAGCGGTTCCTTTCGTGGAACTGTTTGCCGATGGGGGCGGCATTTATCACGCGCAGGCCCGGCCGTCTCCATCCCCATCGCGTCGATCGCCGATCTCGGATACCACCACGCACGTACAGTACAGCCCGAGTACATACTACAAGCATAGTAGTACCAAATACGGCGCTGGGGAGAGCGTGTCCTCCTTTCCCGGCGACAGGAACGGCGCGCGGCCGGACCCGTCGGCCTCAGGCGGAAAAGCTCGACAGCGCCCCTGTGCCGCCGGGATTTCTTAATTGTTGTTTCTGTTTGTTTTTGTTTATTTATTCCTCTTCGATTTAGCGCCGGCGGAAAATGGTCGTGCGGGCGTGCTGGGTGGCCGGGCGACATGTCCGGGATGGGGTAAACTCGTGGTTATGAGTCGACCAATCCTGGAGATAATTGGCGTTTTGGTCGTGGTCGTGGACCTGCCGCGCTGTGCTGTCCCGGGTAGGGATGGGTGGGTGCTGCTGGAATACTGCGGAGTGATGGCGTGGATCACATGCGTTTTCGTGGGGGTTCGGATCGGGCGATGCGCTGCTCCTGCTGCTGCCCGTGGCGTGCGTGCGTCGTCAGGTCAGGTGGAGTCGCTGAGGTTGAGAGAGATTCCGTGCAAGGCTCCGCTCCGACTCATGTCGTGTCGAGAGGCCGGTCCACGGAGAGTCGTGGGCAGCAGCTCGGCCGGAGTGGCTCCTCGTGCCGACCGACAGGCGCGCACGGATCCGGCTCACGTCGCGTCGCGTCGCCGCGCGCCGGGTTACGCGGAACCGGCCGGCTCGGGTCGGGTCAGTGCGACCGCGCAGGCAGGCGCACGCACATGGGACGGTGACCGTGAGCGGAGTCGTTGGCGGTGGCACCGTCGTCAACAACAAGCGCGGCGCCAGGGCCGGGCCGGAAAGCGCTCTGCGGCGAGGCCACGCGGTACTACGTGCCCCCCGCGTCCTGGCGGGCAACATGACCGGAGCGAGTGGCGGACCTCTTGTACGTCCGCTCTGACGCGGGCGTCGTCCGCACACAAGTGCGACGCCCGCGGGTCATGTGTGTGTGCACTACATGTGCCCGCGAGGGGGAGGAACCGTGCCGTCCGTCCGGCTGCAGGTCCGTCCGTCGATGTGACCGTGTCCATCCTTGGTTGGGGCCGAGACCAACCAGTTTGGTAGGCGTACGTGATCGATACGGCGGATTCCCAAACGCCACCCAACCACCTCTATGCACGTCTCACTTTTTATCCGGGCCAATCGGACGGCCGACCTGTATGCACGTTACTATCCAAATCCATCGCAGAGTTGTGCTAGTGTTTGTCCTTAAACCACTGCAAGCTGCACATGCCCACCATTACTATCGAGCTACACCACCCCTACTGCATATGAGATGACCAGACCGTCTGCCTGCACGACCGCCGACGAGGCCACGCACGGTCTCGCAGCAGCTGTCGAACCAACTTGTTCATAAACTAAGCCTCTTGCACGTAACCACGGAAGCAAAGGGCCGGCGTGCACTTCCCACTAAAAGCAGTGATGCGTTCTCGCACCGGCGGCCGGGCCCCCACCGTCCGCCGCGCCCGCGCCGGTACCACGACCTACGCCTACACGTACGTACGTACCACTGCCGCGCGGCGCATGCAGGCAGGACGGGAGGGGCCGCGGCGAGGGAGCGGACCTGCCGACGCGGCGTGCCCGTACCGGTCGACCCCATGCTCGTTCTACTTTTTTTTTTTGCAACATAAAAGAGTTTTATTGCTTACTTAAGCAGGCATACAGTCACGATACAACGTGTTCATTAGGAAAACAGGAGTGTAATTAAGCCATAAACATCTTCTCCTAACACTTGTCGCCTGCTTCGCACATAAATGAGCCGCTTCATTAGCTTCTCTACGTACGAATTTCAGCCTAAAACTCTCAAATTGATCAGAAAGCTCCCCGATCTCTTGAAGAATGGCAGCTATCTCCGAACGATCGAAGGTATCTGACTCCCACAACTTAACAATAGCTTGAGCATCAGTTTCCACCTCAACTCTGCTGAAACCTCTCTCAATAGCCATTCGAACTCCATCTCGAATTGCTTCTGCTTCCATGGACTGTGAGCTAGCTGCAAAATTATACCAAAGGGCTTGTGCACGAAGTAATGCACCCTCCCTATCCCGAATAACCAGCCCAGTCGAACCTTGACAGGAAACATCATCAAAGGATGCATCTACATTAATCTTCATCACGCCTTCATCAGGTGGATTCCATTTTATTTGTTTTGATTGCTTCGGCTTGCTTATTTTTCCAGCACTTGTTGAGTCCATTACCGAGTCTATCACCCATCTTACTGATTGCATGATACAGCGCCCAGACTCTCCATCCTTTCTTGCATTTCGTTCAGTCCAGATCGCCCATGCTCCACTTAAAATTATACAAGCTTCAGATTGGGGTGTCTTTGTACCATCCACCACATCGAACATCCAAGAGTGTGGATGTAGGTCAGGAATTTTTATGCCAGTTAGGGATTTCACCTGCTCCCAGAAGATCCTTGCCCAAGTGCAATCAAAGATAGCATGCATTGTAGTTTCCTGTTGACCACAAGTGTCACAGAAATCAATACGTTCCATATGTCGTCGCTTCAAAACGGCACGACAGGGTATAAAGTCATGGATAATACGCCACCAGAAATTCCTCACCTTAGGAGGGACCTCAAGTTTCCACATTTTCTTCCATACCTTCTTCTGATTGATGCTAGACCCGGGCTGGTAAGTTTGACGACTTTTAGAGACAAGAACTCTATATGCCGATTTCACAGTGAAATGACCATGTTTTTCTGGTTGCCAAGCCCAAATATCCTCAGCTGAATTACTAATCGGAATCCTGCATATTACACTAACATCCGGTTCCACAAAATTTGCTTTAATCAAATTCATATTCCATTCATCATTATCTGCGTCAATCAATTCTTCCACCCTACTGATAGCTGCATCAGGAAGCTGAATTAGGGGTTTGAAACCATGGTTAAAAGGAATCCATGGATCCTCCCATGGGTGAATAGAAGAACCATCACCAACCCTCTTTATCAGGCCTAATTTTAGACCCTCTCTGCCATGAAGAATGGCTCTCCAAATATGCGAGGAACCTCTTTTGTTCTTAGCTGACATAAATTCATGATCATGATAGTACTTACCCTTTAAGACTCTAGCGCATAGAGAATCTGGTGATGTAAGCAACCTCCAGCCTTGTTTCGCCAGCATAGCCTGGTTGAATAATTCGAAATCCCTAAAACCCATCCCTCCTTCTCCTTTAGGTATTGCAATATCCTTCCACTTCTTCCAATGCAATTTCCTCTTATTATCATCTCCCCCCCAAAAGAAGCGGGCCACAATATTGGTTAATTTCTTGCACAATTTCTTGGAAAGTCTAAAGCAGCTCATAGAATAAGTTGGGATAGCTTGGCATACCGCTTTAATCAAAACTTCCCTTGCCGCACTGCTTAAGAGTTTAGGAACATACCCATTCACCAATTTTCGAATATTTGTTGCTATGTGCTCAAACTGTACATCAGAAGATTTACCAATGGCGGTTGGTAGTCCAAGGTACTTCTCAACTAATGCTTCCGTCTCAATCTCTATATTCACATGGACCATTGCCTTTGTCTCATCATTACAGTTTGCGCTAAAGAAAATGGCTGATTTACTACGGTTGACCATCTGACCAGAAGCTGTTTTATAGATGTCCAAAATGTTATGCAGCCTAGTGGCAGCCTCAATCGTAGCCTGTGTAAAGACCAAGCAATCATCGGCGAGTAGTAGGTGTGAGACCCATGGAGCATGAACGCCAACTCTTACACCTCGAGAAAGATGTACCGGGCCTTTAAATTTCAGCAAACAACTCAATCCTTCCGTACAAATAAGAAATAAGTAGGGAGATATTGGATCGCCCTGCCTAATTCCTCGAGTGGGTCGGAAAGTGGAAGAAAATTGCCCATTCACGCGCACAGAAAAAGATACTGACTGCACACATACCATAACTCTATCGATCCATGCTTCTGCAAACCCCAACTTGTTCATCATTGCACGTAGATAAGACCATTCCACCCTATCATATGCCTTGGCCATGTCCAACTTAACTGTCACATCACCAGATTTGCCCTTTTTCTTCTTGAGGTAGTGAATACACTCATAAGCCGTAAGAACATTGTCTGAAATTAATCGTCCTTGGACAAACGTTGTTTGTTCTTCCGCGATGATATGATGCAGTAATGGTCTTAGCCCCAAAGCAAGAACTTTTGAAGCTAGTTTATAGAGCACGTTACACAATGAGATTGGCCTGTACTCTGTAAGGTCTTGCGGATTTTTTATTTTTGGAATAAGGACCAAAACAGTAGAATTAACCACCTCTGGCATATCACCGCCTTCAAGAAAAGTACGCACAGCATTGCAAACAACATCTTTCAAAAGATGCCAATGGTGAATGTAAAAACCTGCTGTAAAACCATCTGGACCTGGGGACTTGTTTGGATGCATCATGAAAAGAGCTCTTTCAATCTCCTCATTTGTGATAACAGAACACAGCTTTTCATTCATTTCTTGTGAAACTTTACACTGAACCAACTCTGTTGCTAGCTCCGGATGAGTCTCTTGCTGTGCCGTAAACAGATCTATGTAAAAATTCATAGCAATTACTTCCAACTCGTGTTGCTCGGTCGCAACCGTACCATCTGGCTTCCGCAATGACTTAATTTTATTTGTACATGATCTTTCTTTCATCTTAGCATGGAAGAACTCAGTGTTCCTATCACCTTCCTGCAGCCACAAAACCCTGGACCGTTGCTTCTTGAGAGCCTCCTCTCTGGCCAGCAACTCCGATATGCGTTTGAGAAGGTCTCGTTCAGCTAGAGTTGGCCCAGTTCCTAAAGAGACTGCTCTTAGCCTTTCCAATTTTTCTCTCATCATTTTAAGTTGTTTCTCCACCGAACCAAACTCCTCCCGGCTCCATTTCTGCAGACTATGTCGCACACCATTCAGCGCATCACAAACGCCGGCCAGATCATTAGCTTGCGGCTGCCATCCTTCTTCCACCACTTGTTCATACCTCTCGTGGCGAGTCCAGGCATTTTCGAAGCGAAACGGTTTGTTTCGTCCTTTATTTCGTAACCAAGCTGATCTATTAGTCGTTAATACAAGTGCGCAATGATCAGACACAGAGGTCTGAATGTGCCGCACCGAAGTGTCATCAAATAGATCTAAAAACTTGTCATCAGCTAGTCCTCTATCTAGGCGAACTTTTACATTGTTTTGTCCTTGCTGTCGGTTATCCCATGTATATGGGAGACCAGAGAAGCCCAAATCAGTGAAGCGACAGTAATCAACAGTATCTCTAAATCCTTCCATCTTCCATTCTTCCCTGTCATTGCCTCCAAACTGTTCAGATGCATCAAGAATTTCATTAAAATCCCCCGCACACAGCCATGGGTGATCATATTCTCTTCGCATAAACTGTATTAATTCCCAACTATTCTTCCTCTTGGTTCTTTTTGGCTCCCCATAAAACCCAGTGAAACGCCATTCCTTTTCCCCTGTCTCTTCATTGCACACAAATACATCAATGTGCGAGTCACTGAAAGATTTCAACGAAACACTAGAATCATTATTCCAGTAAAGAACAAGACCAGCACTCAACCCCCTTGCTTTAACACCGAAAGCATTGCTGAATCCCAAGCGATGCCTCAACTCCTGAGCTCTCATATCTGAGACCTTAGTCTCCGAGAGAAAAACTAAGGCCGGGCGATGTAACCTAATCAGGTCACAGATTTCACGAACTGTCTCCGGTTGCCCAATTCCGCGACAGTTCAGGCAGAGAATATTCATTGGTTCCGGCGGTCATCCTCAAGGGATGCCGCCGATCCTGCTGTACCATCGATCACAACAATACTCTGTATCCCCACACCACTACATCCTTGAGACAAAGAAAACTCTGTCACATTGTTCACTCTAGTTACTTTGATCAGAATTCTTGCCATAATTCTATTATCAGTATCCTGCCCACAACGAACAAAGAAGCATGTATTAATATTATTTGAGCTTTTCCAGAAACCCCATTTTGTATTCCGCTGGATCTTCTTCAATGTACTTGTTAACAAACTCTGAAACTGCACTTTAACTGTATGTTTAACAGACAACCAAAATCCTCCTGGATCTGGCTCCTCTTCCACTGGGACTCCATGAACAAAGCGATAACTGGATATGTTTGTATCCGAAAACATGCACGCACATATCCAATCCAGTTCTTTTGTATTGCAAAACATAAATTGTTGAATTCCCAGGTCAGCATTAGCACACAGTTGAAGAAGGCACCGCCCCTCTGAACCAACGCCAACTACAGCATCATTCATCCCCAAATCCACTTGCACCTCTGCTGCTTTAGAATCAGACCCAGCCAGAGGCTTATTTCCATGACATCGCCCAGTAATATCAATCTCAGGAGCAGCTAGCTGAGCTCCATTCAGCACAAGTGTCGTCGTGCCAACCTGCAGGGGAAGAGGAATTTCCCGCGACGAGCACATCCCTCGTTCCGAAGACCCACCAGAATCCAGTAATGAACCCGCCTTAATTCGCATCAACTCGAGACATCTTGACGGATCCCTCGACTTGCGAATTATCTGCATCGCCCTCGCCTTGAAACATTCCATCTCTGCCAAATCCACACCTAGGCGCCCTCCCGTCTTCCCGGGAAAAGCAGTAAGGCTCTCACCGGATAGCTTCATCGACAACATGCTCCAACCAGAAAAAGAAAGGGATGACCGAGGGGATTGAATAGAAAACCACTAGGAAGAAGAAATCAGGATTATTGGGACAGAGTAGATGACTTAGAAGTAGGATTCGAAGACGAGACAGATAACAGAGGAAGGGAGACCAATACATGAGAATGGGAAAGAGATAGAGGGGGAATCTAGAGGAAAACCAGATCAGAAGAGAAGATAGCTGAGGGGAGAAGGGATCAGGGGGAACCGGGAAGGGAAGCACGGCATAGACGCCAGTCGCCGGCAAATCGCCCAAATCGCCACTAGGCACTGTAGCACCACCGCTTAGGAGGGATATGCTCGTTCTACTTAGTACGTTACGTACGTAGGCCGGTCCATCCATGGTCCAGCCGGCCGCCCCGTACCCGGCGGCCCCATTTCCATTGCCAGCACTGTACGTCCGTCGACGCCGTGCCCGGGTCTGACCCAGGCCGCCGCCCCTCGCTGTTTTCTCACAGCTTTTACGTGTCCACAATTAATTAACCGCATGTTCCCTTCAAAAAAAAATTAATTAACCGCATGTTACGGGCGGGCAACCCCTGGCTAGGGAAGGAGGAGCTTTACTGCTAGGATGGAGGCCGGGCTAGCCCTAGTCGTCGCCCGTCAGAGCGGCTGCTACACTGGCCTGTCGGTCGCGGTGCGTGCCCAGCCTCGGCCTCCGCCTCACCAACTGCCGTACCTACCCCTGGCACGGCACATTGAAGCCCTGGCACGGCACATTGAAGCCCCCTCCCGGTCCCCGCCCGTCAGAGGCCGCCGCTCGCGTGAATCCCGCGGTCACACGATTTGTCCGTTCCGTCCGTCCATGGCCCCGCTCCGACGTGCCGGTGCGCCTCATCATCATCATGCTGATGAAGATGCATTTCTAGGGCCAATGAAGAGCTTTTCACAGCGGCAGCGACAGTTGATAGACGGACGGATAAAAATCGTTCATCGCATGGCCGCGTGTGTGCTGTGCTGTAGCGGAACGGCGACCCCCACCCCCACACGGAACTACGGCCTCTAGATAGGGGCAGGACCATCCCTCCCTCCCTCCCTTGGACCCCTCCAAAATGGTCCATGCTCTCTCTCTCTCTCTCTCTCTCTTTCTCTCTCTATAGCCCGTAGCAGTGTCGAGATGGGAATGGGGAGGAAAGGACGGCCTCTTTTCTTTGGAGAAATCAGATCCTTTTCTTTTCTTCGTGGGGCGAGGGTCAAACACGACGCCTCCTTCTCTTTTCTCTCTCTCCGTTTTGCATTGGGCAGCGGTGTGGAGAGCGCCAAACAAACTTGGGACTCGGGAGTGGCTTTTCCCTCCGGAGTGGTGGGTACGCAGCTAGTAGTACCACAGCGGGGGGCGCCCGAGGCTGGCTAGGCATGGCCAGCCCTTGGGATTGGCGCGGGGCAGGCAGTGCATGCGTGGTCCATCGCTCCATGGGGACGGATGCATGGGGAAGGCGGCCTCTCGAAATGGTAGGTGCCCTAGGTTCCCCGGCGGCATCTTCCCTCTGCACGCCCGTAATTTAGCAAACACGCAGCAGTGTTTTCTGCTGTTTTGACCACGGCGGGCTTGTTACCCAACGAAGCCGTATGTTTTGTCAGCATTCGCGTTTCACATGCAATTACTTTCTACAATTACAGACCTTCTTCTTTTGCTGGCTGGCGTGGTAAGAGTCCCTCGTCTGCTTCGGGTAAGATGCAGACCTTGCCAACTTTTTTTCACTAGATTTGAATCGTTTTACTTATACTACATGTGTACCACTAGTCCTGAAAAGTCCATTCACATTCCTGCATGCGCTCCAAACAGGGACACAAGCACATTCTCCTCGGCCACAATGTTGGCCTAAAACGCAACCGGAAGAAGCTCGTCTAAACAAGCTGCCGCCCTTGGCTTTATTCTAATCCAAGGCATTTGCATTTGCATCCATGCATGCATGCATGCATAAACAAGCTGCCGCCCTTGGCTTTATTCTAATCCAAGGCATTTGCATGTGGAGGATGCCAAAGCGAGCGATGTGGGGCTGGCCACAACCACAGGCGATCGACGGATCCATTCCATCCATGGATGGAACGATCAGCGAGGCATTCCGGGGCTGGGCTGGGGAAAGCGGCTCGGACCCAAGCACAGGAATACCAAAAGAACGCACACCAAGTACCAAAGCAAAGCGCCATTCTATCTTATTTTCTCCTCTCTAGTTCCCAAGCTATCGCTTTGAAGTTTGAATAACTCCCTTTTTCTTTTCCAAGTATGCCACTGTACCACTAACCCTCCAACAGTGTACCTTCGTCGTGTATATGCATGCGATCCTTCTTCTTTTGTGCCTGGCTTTTTTGGGCCCTGGTGGTATGAAAAAGAAGTGTGGGATCCACATCCGTGGTTTTTTTTAGTAAAAGATGGGATATTTATTTTATTTTATCTTTTCAGTTCATCAGGGTATAGTGTACTAGGAGGTGGGCCTCCCTCTCGGGGGAAATCATGATGGCAATTCCCTATGGCTAGGGTTCCGGTCAGTGACTAGAGCGGCCATAGTGGTGACATTGATGGCTCCCCGTCAAGTCCATCAAAGCAAAAGCCTCCCTCTCCCTGGCCGCCGGCCTCCCTCGGGATTCCTGCTTATCTATAATTCACCTACTAAGATATCTTCAGATTTCCCTCTCCTTTATAGCTGAAGCTAGCTAGCATATATGTAGCCATATATACAGCCTTCCTTTCATTTCTTTCGCCCACACTCGTCAAAGTTACTACTATCAGCTTCATGCTTCCGTTTAGTTGTAACCTCCAATAATTTCTGTTGCATTATGGAACTCAACCGGATCCATTGCCCGATGGAGCTTTGTGTCAGTAGGGACTAGGGAGTAGGCGCCGGACAGAGCAGTGCATGGGCATGGCGTTCGTTGGGCAGCGCTAGATCCTAGGGTTTTTTCTCCTTGGAGTGCTGCTTTCCTTGCCCCGTAGCGTACCGTTCCCGGCTTTAACTCTCGATCACTGTGCGCGTGATGTCCTCTCCTATCCTTTGTCGTGTCAAGGAACAGTAATGATTGTGCCCGATGTGACTTGATGTCCCTAGGGCTCTAGTGCTACTTGTACTACTAGTGCTAGCCAGTACGCTTGTCACCCACTAAAATCCATGGAGGATGAATTGCCATCAACCAATCGCCCAAATGCGGCACTGTTAACATTTGCCTACACATCCATAGCCATCTACTCCATCAGTGCACTCCTCAATAACCAACAATCAATTGAGGCAGAGAAGAGAAGAGAAGCTTTTCTCGCGAACCCACCAATGGAAAGCGCAGGTTTTTGTAAAGAAAAAAAAAGAGAAAGAGAAAAGGAGCGGAGCTCAGCTTCCTCGCTCCTCTCGTGTCCATGATTGGCTTCACTGTTGCTGCATCACGGGGCAGCGTGTGTGTGTGGGGGTGTGTGGGCGTGTGGTCTTCCTACCTTTGATCATCCTAGGAATCTCCGGAAATGATGTGCGAGCAATGAAGCAACTGTGCGCCGCTGCCGCCGCTTGCGCTTTCTGTCGTCGCCGGGGCACGAGGGAGGATTTCCTGCAGTAAATAGACCACTGCAACGGCTGTGAAAAAGTGCCACTGGCTTTCATTCAGTCTCAGGTACGAGGCAAGCAGTATCTTTGCTGAATTTACCTGGTCTGCGGGGTGGTAGTCCGTTTAGGCTGGTCATAGTGGGGAGTAACTTAGACTAGTAACATACATATGTTACTAGTCTATGTTACTACCTTCATAGTGGGTAGTGTCATAGGTGTAATAACATAGTTGCCTTCATTTATTACTTTGTAGACTCATTATGCATTGGAAACCGCTATGTGATGGTAACATATTATGTTACTCTATTTGCCTCTCTCCTCATTAACTACTTGCCACATCATCATTTTTACTTATGTGGCATCTATGTTACTACCTATGTTACTCCCACTATGACCAGCCTTATAGTTACCCCAGTTCTCCTTCCTCCTGGTCGATCGGGCGTCAAGTGGCTGGCGGGCTGGACGGAGAGGCCCAGGAGACGCCACGTGGGCATGCTTCTCCTCACCCTCTCTTCATTCTATCTCTCCACCGACCGACGCTGTAAACTGATTTGGATGCAGTGCAATCATGCTTCAGGGTCTTGTTGCAGCTCTAAACTCCATGGCAAGACAAGGTTTACACTCTTTCTACTCCTATATGTGATAGTAAGTTGCCATTTGGCCTTATTTGTGTATTTCTGAACACTACACAGACGTAAGTGATGCTAATACGGTTGAGGACTATAATGGCAAAGTTTTCCTCCGCGAAACCGGCTGAAGCGTTGCCACTCTAGCTCTTAGCAGAAATCAAACTAGAAATATCCATGCCATTCCCGTTTCTGGTGCATGAAAGCAACTGAACCGAGGTTCAAAGTACATGCAGATCCATCGAAGCTGGTTGGAATTCAAGGCCAATCTTGCCCGATCTACACACAAGGGACATTTCGAGCCACGTAGTCCGGTGATGGAACCAAGGGCACCGTCCAAACACGCCGCGATCCGGCCATCAGACTGAACAGTTTGGCATGGCAGATCAAGAAACGTCTGCATACATGCAATGCAAGCAGTGCTTGATGCCTAGTACTGTTCTATGCACATGCAGTGGCACCAAAAACAGTGATCCAGACGGAAACCGCTCACCCGCAACCAGTGCCCTTCCTCTGATCAGCTCATGGGGCGGGCCCCGGTTACAGGGCACCGATCAAGTCTTAAATCGGTTTGTGTGGGCGCATGTGGCGGCAAAGGCTTGACATGACAATTTTTCGTCCAAGGAAGAATGGAATTCTGGAAAGAGGGTGGGGAACAGTGTCAAAAGCAGCAGTCGGGAAAGGGATCCAACGATCCCAAGACGGCCCGTCCTTTTTCCTAGAATTATGGCATTTTCCTAGAATTATGGCATTATAGGGGGCCATCTTTTCTTTTCTTTTCCCCTGTGGTTGTGGATGAATGGACCAAAATGAACAAGGATTGTGATCAGATTGATTAGGTATATGTGTCATTAGTGGAGTGGAGCATGGATCAAAGCAGCAATTGCCTGAAATAGCTATTAGGTAAGTAGAGTAGCTAGTAGTAGCATATTTGTTAATCAGGCCGAGCTAGATGACCTTAACAGCACTTGCAAACTCATCATTACCATCATGAGAACTTTAATCCTTTATGTCAACATAGAAGCATGCGTTCGTCTAGGTAGTTTTTTTTTTACTGAATCGAGAACAATTTAGTGTTGTATTGCCACTCTCAAACTGCAGGCATTTTCAGACTGGAGCAATCGATTGTATACATAACCAAAGAGCACATAAGATGAATTTGAGTGCAATAATGCATCTGCCCGTTAAGATGATTAAGATGCCAAGGATTAAACTCACCTGGTGGGGAATTTCTTCTTTCAGATTGGTACATGTGCACACTTGTGGCATGGGAAAGCTTCTTCACCTGTCTGAAATCTGAATTTAAGTTCAGATCTGGTCAGCAGAATACCAGTCCAACGGCTCGAATACTCTCTGTGAAAGAGCTGGCTCCATCATTGCAAACCAGCAGTACAGTATCAGGCAATTAAATGTAGGTTAACATCTGCATGCATGTTTCTGTCCCTACAGAGTACTACAGAGACTGCAGCTTAATTTCAGATTAGGCTGATTACTCACTGCAGAGCAGGTCCTTGCTTGTGCCTAACCAACTATTAGGCTGAGTACTTTCACAGAATGCATGCTAGTACTAGTAGTAATCTCCTTCTAAGCAGCAGCAAAAGGTCAAAGATTTTAATACTCCTGCATTGTCAGGCCAATCCACAAAACAGTCTTGTGGGACTGTACAAACAGGTACTCGGCACAATCCAACCACAGAGCACAAGTCTAATTGGTCATAATTCATAAATAAATATGATGTGGCTGAAAATGACACCATGCATGGACGAACCCTAGTTTTATTGATCTCAGGGGGATTTAAGAGGTTTAACAACAACATCGGACCAAAGACCGCCACAAAATAATGCAAAAGCGACATTAATGACAGAGACATCAGCTGGGCCCAATCCTTGTGATGACATGACACTACTGTAGTTGTTAATCACCTGGGCATAGCTGCATCAGACCAGCTGCTATATCTAGCAGTATACTTTAGAAAATACTATTAGCGAGTACTAATGGAGTATTATAAATTTTGATTGCCATGTGGCTCTGGTGGAGTGGTCTAGGCAGAGAAAAGCATGGGTGAGGGGCACTGTGGCGATGATGATTAGGAAGGAGTCGGTGTTCCCCGTATGGCCTTTTAATTATGGGAACCTCATGCCGTTAAAGAGAGAAGACACGCACTATGCAAAGAATTGAAAAAGAATGGCATGTCATTGCCTGGCCTGCCTCCATGATGTCCCCGCTGATGCCACTCTCCGGGAGGCAAACATGCGGCCTGTCCAAACCTAAACCTCACTTACTAGCAGTGTACTACTAGTAGTATATTGCCATCATGCAATTCGTGCGTGCATGCATGTTGGGAGTGCACGCGGACTCGTCGAGTCATTGGCCAATTGCATGCATCGCATGCTCATAATTAAACGTATCGCGCGCGAGAGTCAAAAAGCAGTTGAAAAGAATGAGGGGCCGCGACCACCAGCAGCGGTGCAAGCAAGCAGGATCGTCTCCCTCCCCGATCCAATTGGCGGCTGAGCTTTCACTCGTTTTCTCCTCTGTCTTTCTGTCTTTCTCCTGATGCCGATACGTACATCTGGATCTTGGAGATCCAGCGCGCATTGACCAGCGAGCGAGCGAGCTAGCCGCCGCCCGCAGCTGCGCATGCTTCCACCACGCGGGCCGTGGCTGTGCACACGATATTCAGTTTTGTTAAGTCTTAGTCGACTGAGACTTCGTTATGTCTTTGTCTATGCTATCTTTTTTTGATTTTGCATGAAGATATATATATATATATATATATATATATATATATATATATAATATTTTTAGTTTCTTTTAATTTTTGCATACTATATCACCTGACTGAGACCTAGCCACACCCCAGGATATTCTGGTTCTTTCTTTCTGCTCCATGGTCTTCCCGTCCTTGTCACGGCCGGAGAATATCGTGGACGGCATCTGGCGCTCGCGCGCGCGCGCATTTTGGAGAGGAAGTGAGAGAGGAGAGGATAGCTCACCTCCTGTCAGAGTCAGATGATAATATCGCCTCGTGTTCTGGCCTCGGCAGCAGGCGCGGGAGGCGGGACTGATCGACCGGCCGGCCGACCAAGGCGCCGGTTCCTTCTTCTGTCTCGTGCCGTGCCTTGCTCGCTATCTAGATCGGCTCAGATCATAGCATTCGTTTTCTACACCGAGGCCACGCACGTACGTATGGGTTAACAGCCTTGTCTTGGACGTGCAGGCTCACGCCTAGGGCCTTCTCTGAATTTTAAACAGAGCAGGGTACTGGCACTGTTCGCGTCCAGCTCGTTTGTCTCGCGTCGGCGTTTCGAGAAGGAGAGATGGAGCGCGTGTTGAAAAATACCGCTACAGTCGTGAGCGTGAGCTGTCTGTCGGCACGCACGCAGTGAAGCATGCACGCACAAACTGTGAGAGCCTCACAGGCAGGCGGCGCCGGCGCGGGTGAGGGTGACGCAGCATGCATGCATTCAGAGAGACAGGCACTCAGAGCAAGCTCCAGACATGCAGACACGCTGGGGCTTACAAAAACCACTCGGAAACAAAAGAGAGGCCGACCTCGAACTCCAAGCCGGTGAACAAGGAAACAAGCACGTACCCAAATCCGGGGCAGGCCCCCCATGGCCGTGTAACCAACAGTACAACGCCTCAGCAATGCACGCACGCAGGCAGGCGGGAAAGTTCAGCGAGACCAAAAGGCTAGCTTTTCTTCGGGCGATTTGATAATTTGCCATCCCTTAGAGCATCTCCAGCCGTTCGGCCCTCCAGGGCGCCTAAATAGAGCGGCCTGGGGGCGTGCCGGCGCTAGTTCGGCTCCTGGGGGCGACCTAACTTTCAGTCACGCCCCCAAGCGTCGGCCCCAGGATGCGGGAAATTTTAAACTTGGTCGTTCCCGCTCTCAAAAGACGCTACAAATCCGGCGATCGGACGTAGTCTGGCGTTACAAAAAACAGAGCTCCGCACGCCGCAAGTTCGCGTGCGCAATGATTCACTCGGCGGGGTCGGCTCCAGGCGTTGGCGGAGTCGGTGTGCGCGGGCTCGGCGGTGTCGGAGCTGCTTCGGTGTTGGGCTGTGTCGGCGCGGCTTCGGCACTGCTGGGCGGCGATGTAGAGGCGTCGTTCGGGCTTGGCGTCCGTGTGGTCGTGGGCGCGGGAGCTTGCGTCGTCGGCATTGCCGTCTGTATCTGGTTCAGGATGAGGCCGCGCTCCGCCATGTACCATACCCTGAGCTGCTCGTCGTTGCTCTGGAGCATGTCCGCCCCGCACATCAGAAAAGCCATGTCGGTGTTCCTCTTCTTCGCAGCGACGTTCGTCCGGAGCAGGTCGAGCTTGATGGCGCTGTTCTTCATCAACGACGACCACTGCGCCTCGGTCTTCTCTTCACGTAGGATGGCCCGGACCTGGGCGTCGGCGAGGCAATGCTCGATGGACTCCTGCACTCGCGCGGTTGCCGCGTCGGCGTTTTTCCCCTTCTTTGCCAATTTGTGGCCGTCCGGCCGCCCCTCTGACACGCCCGGAGTCGTCGCGTCCGGCTTGTATGTCTCCTTGGCCTTGTCGAGGGTACGTCGGACTTCCGCCCACTTCTCGCACTTGTCAATGCGCTTGTAGACGTGGAGGTGCTTGAAGTCGGCGTCTTGGTTGTCGCGCCGATACATGGTGAACATACGCAGCAGCTGCGCGGAGGAACAAACAGTTGGCGGACAGCGGGCGTTGACGACAAAGAGATGCGGGCGAACGGCGTGCGTACCTGATCCTCAACGCTGGCGCCGCTCTCCGGGCGAGCCGCGACCTCCTCGACGATTCCATGCCATTTGTTGCACGCCAACTGGATACGCCCCCAATGGTTCGCCATCGCCATGGAGCCGCGCTGCATGTAGACGCCTTTGAAGTACGGGTCGACGAGCTTCCGCTCGTCGAACTCGGCCTTGATGCGGTCCCAGTACGTCTCGAAGCTCTGGTTCGTGCCGGTGGTCGGGTCGAGGCAGACGACTTTCCATGCTTCGGCAAGGCATTCCTCCTCCTTGGATGTCCACTTGATGCGCGCTTCGCCTGTCCTAGCCGCCCGCTTCTTCTTCTGGCGCCCCTTCGTCGGATCAGGAGCTGGCTCCTCCTCCTCCTCGTCCTCGTCCTCGGGTTCCTGCGCTTCGTGCGCGTCCTCGCCGTAGACGTAGCCGAGCTCGGCCTCCATGTCGCCGCTGAGATCCACTACCTCGTCCTGGGTGGCAAACCCGGGAGACGCGGCGGCCGCAGTCGATCCTGTCGCGATGATGTTGTCCATGTCGGCTCCTTTGTCGTCCGTGTCGCTGAGGGCGCGCACTAGGCATGGCTGACGACGGGTGGATTCATCATCCCCGCATGGTCGACCGATGAGGAAGACGCCGCCGCACGCGCCGCGTTGTTGCGGGCCTTCTTGGCAATGGCCCTGTTCCGCCGGTCGGTGGTGACTGCGTCGCGTCGCTGAACTTCCACCCTCCACTAGGCGTTCGACATGCCCGGTGGCTTCGATGACGGCGCCCTCGGCTTCCTCTGCTTCGGCTGGGCCACGGTGCCAGTCGTGGTTGCCGCCGCGCGCGGCATGGCGTACTTCTTTGGCGGCATGGCAGCGACTGGAAGGGGAGCTAGAGGGGGTTTGGCGGGAGAAAGGGAGGGAATGGCGGGAGGAAGGCGAGCGAGCGGAGGAGATGCGAGGGAAAACCGTCAAGAAGCGGCGGGAAAAGGCCCTCGGGTCGCCGCCAGGGCGGGCCCACGCGCCTTTTTTGCTTGTGCCGGCTCCCCAAGCGCCCCCAGGGCGCCGGGTTCGGCCTGGGTCCGCCGGCGCCAGTTTTGGCCCGAGCCGGCGAAAAACGGGCTTCTGGGGGCGCGACTGGGCCGTTTTTTAGCGTCGGCGCGGCAAAATCGCCTGGGGAGGGCCTGTTGGGGGCGCGGCTGGAGATGCCCTGACTTCCCACTTTCACAATTTGCCACCCATTGTCTCAATGACGGGCGGGCCCGGGCCCCACCTGTCACTCTCGGGGGGGGGCAAATTATGAAAGGGGGAGGTAAGGGGTGGCAAATTATCGAATTTGCCCTTTTCTTCTCTCCTTGTGCATGCCCGAGGACGGCCATGCATGCCTGCGGGGAGCAGCCAGCAGGATATCTATTCTTTAAGGCCAACTCCACCACGTGACCCATCCAGTCCGAAGTTGTCCGTTTGGGGTAAAATACGACCCAACGGTAATATCCAAACGGATAGAGTTGTCTTTTGGACATTTTCTTTGTCCCGTCCAACCCCAAACCTGGAGCAAACTTGGTCCAAAAATGCTCCCAAACGGACAGAAAATGAACACACTCCTCGCCCCTCTCGTCCGCTCATGTCCGCCCGTGCCTTCCATCTTGCCCACAAATCAGTGAGACCGAGAGGCTGGGGCGCGTGCGCGGGTGGGACGAGCGCGGGCGGGGCGCAGGCGGCGGCGAGGCAGGCGAGGCGCGGGCGCAGCGCGGCGCGGCGGGGCACAGGCGAGGCGGGGCGCAGGCAGGCGGGCGGGCGCGGGCGCAGCGCGGCGAGGCGGGGCGCAGGCGCAGGTGCAGGTGGCGCGGCGCGACGGGGCGCTGGCGCAGGCGGGCGCGGGCCTCGCGGTGAGGCCGCGGCGAGGGCGAGGCTGGGGCGGCGGGGGTTCGCGCGGGGCGGCATGGCGAGCTCGCGGCGAGGCTCCGGGGTGTGCACGGCGCGGCATGGCAAGCTCGGGGCGAAGCGGGGCAGACAGTTTGGGGTCCCAAAGGCCTTCTGCGCGTTGGGTGCAGATGCCCTATACGTCTGTCCGCCCTTCGGACGTCCGCCAAATCGCAACTCAAACGGACAAAAGCGGACGTCCGGATGGGTCACGGATGGGTGCGTGACCCCAAACGGACGTTCCGTTTTTCTGGATTCTGTCCGTTTAGGTAGGGCGATGGGTTCGTGTCCAAGCGTGTCCTGGGATGCGGTGGCCATGCGCCTAGCGCGGCCCCATCCCTTTGCCCTATCCTGTTCGTCCGGGCCAAAAATGCTCATATTTTCATCAAAACTAGTTTTACAACCCAAATATTTGTCTGAAAATTATAATAGTTTTACAACCAAATCGAAATTATCTTGACTGAACATAAAATGCACCAATACATCTATTGGTTGCCAATGTGATCCCACACATGCTCAAGCAAGTCATTTTGAAGATTCAAATGAGTGTGCCAATCATGCATCTCACGGTGGAATTGGGCAAATTGTTCAAATGTGGTCGGGTTTTGGTGCTGGGGCTCAATATTTTCACCTTGATAATCAAATCCTTGGTCGAAGATACTCTCATCACGCTCGTCCTCGACGATCATGTTGTGCATGATCACACAAGCAATCATCACCTCCCAAAGCTTCCTTTCTTCCCATGACAGTGCCGGGCGTCGAACGACACCCCACCGGGATTGAAGCACACCAAAAGCACGTTCCACATCCTTTCTAACACTCTTGCATTTGGGGGCAAATCTCTTTCTCTTCTCACCTTGGAGTTTCGAGATTGTTTTCACAAAAGTTGACCACTGAGGATATATACCATCTGCTAGATAGTATCCCTTATTGTACTGGTGGTCGTTGATCTCAAAGTTGACAGGTAGGGAGTGGCCTTCTGCAAGCCTCGCGAAGACTGGAGAACGCTGCAGCACGTTGATATCATTGTGAGAACCTGCCATGCGGAAGAAAGAATGCCATATCCAAAGATCCTGCGATGCCACCGCTTCTAATATGACAGTGCACCCGTTGACACGCCCCTTGTACTGGCCCTGCCAAGCAAATAGACAGTTCTTTCACTCCCAGTGCATACAATCTATGCTGCCAAGCATGCCTGGAAAGCCTCTAGCTGCATTGGTCGTCAACAATCTCTCTGTATCAACGGCAGTTGGCTGCCTCAAGTACTCTGGGCCAAACACGTCGATCACAGCCTGGCAAAACTTGTACATTGACATCAGACATGTTGTCTCACTCATACGCACATACTCATCCACCAGATCACCTGGAATTCCATATGCAAGCATGCAGATGGCCGCAGTGCATTTCTGGTAAGAGGAGAATCCAAGCTTGCTAAGGGCATCCGTCTTGCACTCGAAGTATGGGTCATGAGCAACCACTCCCTCTCGGATACGATTGAACACATGCCTTGCCATTCAAAAATGGCGACGGAATTTATCCGGCTTGAAGAGCGGGGTGTTGGCAAAGTAATCGGTATAGAGCAGGGCGTGGCCTCTCTCCCTGTTGCGGTTCAGATTGGGAGCACGGCCAGGGACTGACCCCCTGTACCGAGGAAGCTGCCGTTGAATGTGGTCGTGAACAACCAGTGCAGCCACCACAAGATCTTCATCAACCGACGACGAATCATCCGATGAACAAAGGAAGTGATGGAAGAAAAACTCGTCTCCACTGTTCATACCTTTGTGGATAAAATGCCGAACACCTTGCGGTCGTGGTGGCGAAGAAGCCGCGATGATCACCTCGACGCAGCAGGGGTGGTTGCCGGTCGGTTACTGGCCGCTCTGGAGCTATCGTGGGAAGCTGCCGATGCCGCCGTGGTACGTCGCCGGCGGTCGTCTCCCCTCTGCAACCGGCAAAGACGACGACGGCCAAACCTCCGATCGACGGCCAAAGCGCGGGCGTAATGGCGGCCATGTCGAGACGTGGTTTGATAGGGACGGTCTAGGGCTGCGCGGTGAGGAGGCAGCCGAAGAATAGCGACGGCGCCGGCGGCGGGGCGAGACGGGAGAGAGAGGGTGGAAGCGTTGGGAGCGGAGGGACTGCTAGTGCCCCGACAGACGGGCCACGGGGGACAAGGGCGTGTGTCCAGACCGTCCGCGTGCGTCCGTTTCACCCCAAACCGAGCGCAAGTTTAAGTCAAATATGGGTCGAAAAGATCGAAATCCGAACATTTATCCGTTTGAGGCCACGCGCTGGCCACGCTATTCGTTTGTTTTATCCCAAATGAACCGCGCGTGGACAAAATTAGGTCGCGCGGTGGAATTGGCCTAATTTTTTCGATCGGGCCTTTCCTTTCGACGTGTGCGTATCTCTGTGTATATTTCGTGATCGCGCGCCCATGCTGCCGGCCATGCATGCATGGCCCGCATTGATCGTCCTGAGTACTGCGCGACTGCAACGTGCTTCGACTGGTGGCTTTGTAGGCTCAGGCTGGCTGGGAGATGTTTGGACTCGTGTGCCTCGGCTCGGCTGAGAGGGCCACTCAAACGGCATGCAGTGTGCCATGGGCACAAATGTGCACCAACAGTTCAACTGTTGCTCCATCCAGAAAAGAAGGGGAAGATGCACTTATCGCATAGTACCACGTACATTTCCCATGCGCGGTCACTCTTAATTTCTTCTTGTAGTGTGAGATACTCCAACGCTCCTATGTTATGGGACGAAGGCAGTAGTACGGTGCACGTACACGTAGATAGGTAAGGTGAGAGTACTAGAGAGATATGGCAGCACAATGCATGCAGGGTATGGACATGTCCGTCGGGACGCCGCGTACGTGTGTGGGTATGGTGATGCGGAATTGCTGTCAGCGCGTGCTGTTCCTTTGCATGTTGCGTTGTGCTCGTCCATGGGTGCGCTGAACCAGTGGGAGATGGCTAGCAATATATAGCCCGATTGCGCTAAGAGCAATTCCAACGCGCCGACCTATTTCGTCCGCGCGCATTCGTTCGGGTTGCAGCGGATAAAAAAATCGTCCCAACGCGTCGACTCAAACATACGCTGTCCGTTTTTCGTCCGCCTGCCGATCCATTTCCAGCCCAATTCTGAATCTGATTTGCGTTGGTGTGGATACGAGACGGACGCTCGTGCTACGCGCCAACTACTCCCCCTAGCCTGCTAGTCGGTGGCATCACGTCTGCCCCCTCCGGCAAAGGCAAGCCCCGCGACCCCCGCAAGACCGCCACCGCGCCCAAGAAGAAGAAGAAGCTGACGCCCAAGGAGTGGGCCGCGGAGTCGGCGAAGAGAAAGGACCGGAGACGCGCAACAGACGCAAGGGACGAAGCAACTGCCGCCGCGCAGCATGAGGACACCAACGCCCGCTCACGGCGGCAACGAGGGAGGCGCTGATCTACCTAGGGTTCAACCCTGGCCAGCATGGGCTCGTCAACGCCGCCGTGGCCGCTGCCATCACCGGATCATCCGCGTTTCCTCGGATAGTGCTGTCAAAGTCGCCCCGCGCATCGGCGACGCACCCAATTCCCGGCTTCCCATCTACCCGCAAGCCTCCCGACTCTCCGGGGAATGCTCGCCGGAGGTGAGCGTGGTGGCGCCTTCCACGCCCGCGGCCGTGCCCATCGGTCTCAACGCCAAGCCCGTGGCCGGTGCCTCGTCATACGGAAGGACCAGGAAACACGCGGGGGAGATGCCAACCGACGTGCTCACCGGCGCCCGCAACCTGTTCGACACAATGCCGTCGGCCGGCGACGACGACACGGCCAATCGTTTCATGCAGAACATCATCTTTGAGGGTAGTGCGGCAGCCGCTAGGGCTGCTGGCGGTGCCGCCCTGCCTGGCTACAATTCCGACGAGACCCAAAGTCAGGACGGCCGAGGGTCGTTCACGCCGGCGGCCTATGATCAAGCTGGCATGCACAACACATTCATGCAAGATCAGGTCGTCCTGGACCTGGATGGCTTCCCACTCGACCACGAGTTTTCGAAGGACTACGACCTCGAGGAAGAGGTTGAATTGGACATTCACGGGAAGCCTTTGTTCGAGGACGAGCTCGCCAACCAAGTCACGGCGCAAGAGCAGGCGGACGAAGGCATACACGACGGTCGAGGACAAGCTCCTTTGTGACTGTTACAGGGATATTGGGCAAGACCCCAAGGTCGGCGTAATAAACTAGTCTACAACCTATTAAATGAAGTGTTGCATGACACCACAACATATGTTACTCTCCACTGTAAAGTTTTTCTTCTTCTGAAAAGGGGAATATATTAATATCAAGTAGATACCAATTACACCCAGACTCTGTACCAACAAGATGTCCAAGAACATCCATGATGCACACAACCAAAATGAAAGTAATAGGAGAGAAAAAAGACCCTGCCACGGTGATTATGAAGGAAATATGCCCTAGAGGCAATAATAAAGTTATTATTTATTTCCTTATTTCATGATAAATGTTTATTATTCATGCTAGAATTGTATTAACCGGAAACATAATACATGTGTGAATACATAGACAAACATAGTGTCACTAGTATGCCTCTATTTGACTAGCTCATTGATCAAAGATGATTAAGTTTACAAACCATAGACATGGGTTGTTATTTGATCAATGAGATCACATCATTAGGAGAATGATGTGATTGACTTGACCCATTCCGTTAGCTTAGCACTTGATCATTTCTGTTTACTGCTATTGCTTTCGTCATAACTTATACATGTTCTTATGACTATGAGATTATGCAACTCCCGAATACCGGAGGAACACTTTGTGTGCTACCAAATGTCACAACGTAACTGGGTGATTATAAAGGTGCTCTACAGGTGTCTCCGATGGTACTTGTTGAGTTGGCATAGATCAAGACTAGGATTTGTCACTCCGATTGTCGGAGAGGTATCTCTGGGCCCTCTCGGTAATGCACATCACTATAAGCCTTGCAAGCAATGCAACTAATGAGTTAGTTGCGGGATAGTGCATTACGAAACGCGTAAAGAGACTTGTATTACCTTTTGAGCACTTGCCTTGATTTTCCCTTGAAGAGGAAAGGGTGGTGCAGCAAAGTAGCGTAAGTATTCTCTCAGTTTTTGAGAACCAAGGTATCAATCCAGTAGGAGGCCACGCACGAGTCCCTCTCACCTACACAAACAAATAAATCCTCGCAACCAACGCGATAAGGGGTTGTCAATCCCTATATGGTCACTTACGAGAGTGAGATCTGATAGATATGATAAGATAATATTTTTGGTATTTTTATGATAAAGATGCAAAGTAAAATAAAAGGCAATAAAAATAACTAAGTATTGGAAGATTAATATGATGGAAGCTAGACCCCGGGGCCATAGGTTTCACTAGTGGCTTCTCTCGAGAGCATAAGTATTCACGGTGGGTAAACAAATTACTGTTGAGCAATTGACAGAATTGAGCATAATTATGAGAATATCTAGGTATGATCATGTATATAGGCATCACGTCCGAGACAAGTAGACCGACTCCTGCCTGCATCTACTACTATTACTCCACACATCGACCGCTATCCAGCATGCATCTAGAGTATTAAGTTCAAGAGATCAGAGTAACGCTTTAAGCAAGATGACATGATGTAGAGGGATAAACTCATGCAATATGAAATAAACCCCATCTTGTTATCCTCGATGGCAACAATACAATATGTGCCTTGCTGCCCCTACTGTCACTGGGAAAGGAACACGATTGAACCCAAAGCTAAGCACTTCTCCCATTGCAAGAAAGATCAATCTAGTAGGCCAAACCAAACTGATATTTCGAAGAGACTTGCAAAGATAACCAATCATACATAAAAGAATTCAGAGAAGATTCAAATATTGTTCATAGATAAACTTGATCATAAACCCACAATTCATCGGTCTCAACAAACACACTGCAAAAGAATATTACACCGAATAGATCTCCACAAGAGAGGGGGAGAACTTTGTATTGAGATCCAAAAAGAGAGAAGAAGCCATCTAGCTAATAGCTATGGACCCGTAGGTCTGAGGTAAACTACTCACACTTCATCAGAAGGGCTATGGTGTTGATGTAGAAGCCCTCCGTGATCGATGCCCCCTCCGATGGAGCTCCGGAACAGGCCCCAAGATGGGATCTCGTGGATACAGAAAGTTACGGCAGTGGAATTAGGGTTTTGGCTCCGTATCTGGTAGTTTGGGGGTACGTAGGTATATATAGGAGGAAGGAGTACGTCGGTGGAGCAACAGGGGGCCCACGAGGGTGGAGCGTGCGCCCAGGGGGGTTAGGCGCGCCCTCCTACCTCGTGGCCTCCTGGTTGATGTCTTGACGTAGGGTCCAAGTCCTCTGGATCATGTTCGTTCCGAAAATCACGTTCCCAAAGGTTTCATTCTGTTTGGACTCCGTTTGATATTCTTTTTCTGCGAAACCCTAAAATAGGCAAAAAACAACAATTCTGGGCTGGGCCTCCGGTTAATAGGTTAGTCCCAAAAATAATATAAAAGTGTATAATAAAGCCTAATAATGTCCAAAACAGAATATAATATAGCATGGAACAATAAAAAATTATAGATACGTTGGAGACGTATCAACTTGCCGGTAACAAGATTGAACTAGGTATTGGGATACCGACGACCGAATCTCGGGCAAGTAACATACCGATGACAAAGTGAACAACGTATAGTGTTATGCGGTTTGACGGATAAAGATCTTCGTAGAATATGTAGGAACCAATATGAGCATCCAGGTTCCGCTATTGGTTATTGACCGGAGACATGTCTCGGTCATGTCTACATAGTTCTCGAACCCGTAGGGTCTGCACGCTTAAAGCTTTGTGACGATCGGTTTTATGAGTTTATATGTTTTGATGTACCGAAGGTAGTTCGCAGTCCCGGATATGATCAGGGACATGACGAGGAGTCTCGAAATGGTCGAGACATGAAGATTGATATATTGGAAGCCTACATTTGGACATCGGAAGAGTTCCGGGTAAAATCAGGATTTTACTGGAGTACCGAAGGGGTTACAGAAACCCCCCGAGGGCTAATGGGCCTTGTTGGGCCATAAGGGAAAGAGAGTGGGGCCGGCCTAGGGCAGGGAGAGCGCCCCCTCCCTCTGGTCTGAATTGGACTAGGAGAAGGGGGGGGGGGGCGCCCCCTTTCCTTCTCTTTCTTCCCCTTCCTTTCCCCCTCCTAGTAGGAGTAGGAAAGGGAGGAATCCTACTCCTACTAGGAGGAGGATTCTTCCTCCTGACACACCAACAAGGGCCGGCCGGCCTTTCCCTTGCTCCTTTATATACAGGGGCAGGGGGCACCTCTAGACACACAAGTTGATCACAAAGATCTCTCCCAGCCGTGTGCGGTGCCAGGGGCGGAGCTACGGGGGGGACGAGCGGGGGCCACGCCCCCCCCAACGGCTGCATCGTATGTTAAGTACTTATAAGTGCCGTGATCTACATAAGGAGATTATAATCTCGGTCAAGTAGATTTTTGACTAACTGGCCCCCATTAACCATGCGTCAAGGCTTGAAGCCCGGAACTTTGCAAGTTAAAGCCCATCTCTATTTGTTGGTTAGCCCGCATTAGTAGAAAAGCCCACCAGACCATGATCGATCCAGGGCATCCTCCATTGATCGCATCCTTCATCGAGCGCTTCAGCGGCGGTGACGAACGCACGCATGCTGCCTGCGCAGCCGCCAAGGGAAGTTCAACAAGGGCATCTGCACAACGGATCAACGCTGTGGTGACTCTCGTTGAATCCTTCACAGATTGATACTGTGATGAACTAATCCACACCTGTCTCGAGAAGTACAGAAACTTCTTGCTTTAGATGACATTAATTAGGGTTGCAATTTCTTGATTTATTCTCAAAAATAGTTAGTACCCAAAATTAGGCATGCGCTAATTCTATCATCTGGGTTTGTATGTCAGTCCAATTAGAAATCAATATACTTGTTTGCATACATGAGAGCTTAAATGTGAAATTAGTTCATATACAAACAATCGATCGAATATTTTGGCATGACTAAAATTTACACAACAAACTAATGCGAAAAACTAATACATTTTTCTAGTTACAAAATACATATAATCTGGTGTTCCTGTCTGTATGGTCACTGTTAGAAAGAAAACTTTATATAGGTTCATTGTCTTCTTCGCCCTCCCTATGGTCAAATCCTGGCTCCGCCCCTGTGCGGTGCCCCCTCCACCATAATCCACCTTGGTCATACTGTAGCGGTGTTTAGGCGAAGCCCTGCTGCGGTAGCTTCATCAACATCGTCACCACGCCGTCGTGCTGACGAAACTCTTCCCCGAGCTCTACTGGATCGTGAGTTCGCGGGACGTCACCGAGCTGCACTAGTAGAAAATGGAGCTTTAAAACTGGTTCGTAAGGTTCTTTACTGCCGGTTCCATAACCGGCACTAAAGGGTGGGCACTAAAGGCCCCCCTTTAGTACCGGTTCGGCACGAACCGGCGCTAAAGTGCCACCATGTGGTGTGAGCTCGCGCCCTGGTATGGGGGACCTTTAGTACCGGTTGGTGTTACCAACCGGTACTAAAGGTTTTTTTTTGAAAATTTTTGAAAAAAATTTTGATTTTTTATTTTTAATTTTTCTGAATTATTTGATGATTTAGTCTCTAATCACCTCTCTTAACTGCTCAAGTGTGGATCACTCATTTCAAATCGCCTAACTTCCCGGCCGGTCACCCATCCTCTCACTCCCCGAGCCTGAGCACGCTTAACTTCAGAGTTCTATTCCCCCTACATTCCAAGTCTGCACTTGTTGTTTTCTTGACAAATGTAAGCTGTCAATCCTATTAACCCTCAGCAGTTTAGCTTGAGCATTAGGTCACACGTTTCACCGTTTGAGTTTGAAACTATTATTCTAAAAAACACTAATTATTTAGTAACACTAATATTTCTTGAATAAGTTCGACCACAGTTTGACCAAAATTCAAAAAATTGAAATAATTATTTAGTAACACTAATATTCTTGAATAATTATGTAGTAACATTAATACTTCTTGAATAAGTAGTTTGACCAGATTTAACCAATTTTTTTTAAAAAAAACTGAAATTTGACCATATCTTTTTTTGCTTTTGGAATTTGAGGATTCTAAAAAATTACAAACAGGCCGTAGGCAGTCTCCATCGGATGCGAATTTTCATGCTGAATTTTTTGATATATTATACGTTTTTTTCCGACATCGTATGCAAAAGTTATAGCCGTTTTTACATTTTCCCTACACTTTTTGCAAAACATATCCAAATTTAAGTTTTCAAATTTTCCTAACTAGTAGATGTAGTAATATAACTACCTCTCGAAGGATTTTGTTTTTTGAAGTTTTTATCATTTTATTTTGATTTTTTCAAAAATGAAATGGCGATACACGGGGAGGGGGGGGGGTAGAGATTGAAAATTGCCTTATAGTCCCGGTTTGTGTCTCCAACCGGGACTATAGGTCAGACCCCTTTAGTCCTGGTTCATGCCACGAACCGGTACTAAAGGTTAGCCCTTTAGTACCGGTTTGTGCCACGAACCGGTACTAAAGGTGATCGTGGGGCCCCGGCCTGACGCCATCCTGCCACCACCCCTTTAGTACCGGTTCATGGCATGAACTGGTACTAAAGGTTCAACACGAACCGACATTAATGCATAGCCGGTCAAACCGGCATTAATGGTACCATTAGTACCGGATCAAAATCAAACCGGGACTAATGTGTCTCACATTAGGTCCTTTTTCTACTAATGTGAACGTCTGCTGAACGCGGAGGTGCCGTACGTTCGGTACTGAGGATCGGTCGATTGTGAAGACGTACGACTACATCAACCGCGTTGTCATAACACTTCCGCTTAACGGTCTACGAGGGTACGTGGACGACACTCTCCCCTCTCGTTGCTATGCATCACCATGATCCTGCGTGTGCGTAGGAAAATTTTGAAATTACTACGTTCCCCAATAGTGGCATCCGAGCCTGGTTTTATGCGTAGATGTTATATGCATGAGTAGAACACAAGTGAGTTGTGGGCGATACAAGTCATACTGCTTACCAGCATGTCATACTTTGGTTCGGTGGTATTGTTGGATGAAGCGGCCCGGACCGACATTATGCGTACGCTTACGCGAGACTGGTTCTACCGATGTGCTTTGCACATAGGTGGCTGGCGGGTGTCAGTTTCTCCAACTTTAGTTGAACCGAGTGTGGCTACGCCCGGTCCTTGAGAAGGTTAAAACATCACTAACTTGACGAACTATCGTTGTGGTTTTGATTCATAGGTAAGAATGGTTCTTGCTCAGCCCGTAGCAGCCACGTAAAACTTGCAACAACAAAGTAGAGGACGTCTAACTTGTTTTTCCAGGGCATGTTGTGATGTGATATGGTCAAGACATGATGCTATATTTATTGCATGAGATGATCATGTTTTGTAACAGAGTTATCGGCAACTGGCAGGAGCCATATGGTTGTCGCTTTATTGTATGCAATGTAATCGCCCTGTAACTGCTTTACTTTATCAATAAGCGGTAGCGATAGTCGTAGAAGCAATAGTTGGCGAGATGACAACGATGCTACCATGGAGATCAAGGTGTCACGCTGGTAACGATGGTGATCATGATGGTGCTTCGGAGATGGAGATCACAAGCACAAGATGATGATGTCCATATCATATCACTTATATTGATTGCATGTGATGTTTATCCTTTATGCATCTTATTCTGCTTTGTTTGACGGTAGCATTATAAGATTATCTCTCACTAAATTTCAAGATAAAAGTGTTCTCCCTGAGTATGCACCGTTGCCAAAGTTCGTCGTGCCGAGACACCACATGATGATCGGGTGTGATAAGCTCTACGTCCATCTACAACGGGTGCAAGCCAGTTTTGCACACGCAAAATACTCGGGTTAAACTTGACGAGCCTAGCATATGCAGATATGTGCTCGGAACACTGAGACCGAAAGGTCAAGCGTGAATCATATAGTAGATATGATCAACATAGTGATGTTCACCATTGAAAACTACTCCATTTCACGTGATGATCGGTTATGGTTTAGTTGATATGGATCACGTAATCACTTAGATGATTAGAGGGATGTCTATCTAAGTGGTAGTTCTTAAGTAATATGATTAATTGAACTTAAATTTATCATGAACTTAGTACCTGATAGTATTTTTCTTATATATGTTGTTGTAGATAGATGGCCCATGTTGTTGTTCCATTGAATTTTAATGCATTCCTTGAGAAAGCAAAGTTGAAAGATGATGGTAGCAATTACACGGATTGGGTCCGTAACTTGAGGATTATCCTCATTGCTGCACAGAAGAATTACGTCCTGGAAGTACCGCTAAGTGCCAAACCTGCTGCAGGAGCAGCACCAGATGTTATAAACGTCTGGCAGAGCAAAGCTGATGACTACTCGATAGTTCAGTGTGCCATGCTTTACGGCTTAGAACCGGGACCTCAACGATGTTTTGAATGCCATGGATCATATGAGATGTTCCAGGAGTTGAAGTTAATATTTCAAGCAAATGCCCGGATTGAGAGATATGAAGTCTCCAATAAGTTCTATAGCTGCAAGATGGAGGAGAATAGTTTTGTCAGTGAGCATATATTCAAAATGTCTGGGTATCATAATCACTTGACTCAACTGGGAGTAATCTTCCTGTTGATAGTGTCATTGACAGATTTCTTCAATCATTGCCACCAAGCTACAAAAGCTTCGTGATGAACTATAATATGCAAGGGATGAATAAGACAATTCCCTAGCTCTTCGCGATGCTAAAGGCTGCGGAGGTAGAAATCAAAAAGGAGCATCAAGTGTTGATGGTTAACAAAACCACCAGTTTTAAGAAAAAAGGTAAAGGGAAGAAGAAGGGGAAATTCAAGAAGAACAACAAACAAGGTGCTTCTCAAGAGAAGAAACCCAAGTCTGGACCTAAGCCTGAGACTGAGTGCTTCTACTGCAAACAGACTAGTCACTAGAAGCGGAACTGCCCCAAGTATTTGGCGGATAAGAAGGATGATAAGGTGAACAAAGGTATATGTGATATACATGTTATTGATGTGTACCTTACCAGAGCTCGCAGTAGCACCTGTGTATTTGATACTGGTTCTGTTGCTAATATTTGCAACTCGAAACAGGGACTACGGATTAAGCGAAGACTGGCTAAGGACGAGGTGACGATGTGCGTGGGAAATGGTTCCAAAGTCGATGTGATCGCCGTCGGCATGATACCTCTACATCTACCTTCGGGATTAGTTTTAGACCTAAATAATTGTTATTTGGTGCCATCGTTAAGCATGAACATTATATCTGGATCTTGTTTGATACGAGACGGTTATTCATTTAAATATGAGAATAATGGTTGTTCTATTTATATGAGTAATATCTTTTATGGTCATGCACCCTTGAAGAGTGGTCTATTTTTGTTAAATCTCGATAGTAGTGATACACATATTTATAATGTTGAAGCCAAAAGATGCAGAGTTGATAATGATAGTGCAACTGATTTGTGGCACTGCCATTTGGGTCATATTGGTACAAAGCGCATGAAGAAACTCCATACTGATGGACTTTTGGAATAAGTTGATTATGAATCACTTGGTACTTGCGAACCGTGCCTTATGGGCAAGATGACTAAAAAGCCATTTTCCGGAACTATGGAGCGAGCAACAGATTTGTTGGAAATCATACATACTGATGTATGTGGTCCGATGAATATTGAGGCTTGCAGCTGTTGGAAATATGCTCTAGAGGCAATAATAAGATGATTATTATTATATTTCCTTGTTCATGATAATTGTCTATTATTCATGCTATAATTGTGTTATCCGGAAATCATAATACATGTGTGAATACATAGACCATAACATGTCCCTAGTGAGCCTCTAGTTAACCAGTTCATTGATCAATAGATAGTCATGGTTTCCTGACTATGGACATTGGATGTTATTGATAACGGGATCACATTATTAGGAGAATGATGTGATGGACAAGACCCAATCCTAAGCATAGCACAAGATCGTGTAGTTCGTTTGCTAGAGCTTTTCTAATGTCAAGTATCATTTCCTTAGACCATGAGATCGTGTAACTCTCGGATGCCGTAGGAGTGCTTTGGGTGTACCAAACGTCACAACGTAACTGAGTGACTATAAAGGTATACTATAGGTATCCCCGAAAGTATCTGTTGGGTTGACACGGATCGAGACTGGGATTTGTCACTCAGTATGACGGAGAGGTATCTCTGGGCCCACTCGGTAATGCATCATCATAATGAGCTCAATGTGACCAAGTGTTTGGTCACGGGATCATGCATTACGGTACGAGTAAAGTGACTTGCCGGGAACACGATTGAACGAGGTATTGGGATACCGACGATCAAATCTCGGGAAAGTAACGTACCGATTGACAAAGGGAATTGTATACGGGATTACTTGAATCCTCAACATCGTGGTTCATCCGATGAGATCATCGAGGAGCATGTGGGAACCAACATGGGTATCCAGATACCGCTGTTGGTTATTGACCAGAGAGTCGTCTCGGTCATGTCTGCGTGTCTCTCGAACCCGTAGGGTCTACACACTTAAGGTTCGGTGACGCTAGGGTTGTAGAGATATTAGTATGCGGTAACCCAACAGTTGTTCGGAGTCCTGGATGAGATCCCGGACGTCACGAGGAGTTCCGGAATGGTACGGAGGTGAAGATTTATATATAGGAAGTCTAGTTTCGGCCATTGGGAAAGTTTCGGGGGTAACCAGTATTGTACCGGGACCACCGGAAGGGTCCCGGGGGTCCACCGGGTGGGGCCACCTGTCCCGGAGGGCCCCATGGGCTGAAGTGGGAGGGGAATCAGCCCCTGGTGGGCTGGTTCACCCCCCATGGGCCTCCACCTGCGCCTAGGGTTGGAAACCCCAGGGGTGGGGGGCGCCCCACCTGACTTGGGGGGGCAAGTCCCCCCTTGGCCGCCCCCCCTTGGAGATTGGATCTCCTAGGGCCGGCGCCCCCCTAGGGGCCCTATATATAGTGGGAGGGAGGCAGGGCAGCTGCACCCAAGTCCCTGGCACCTCCCTCTGCCCTCGTAACACCTCTCCCTCTCGTTGGAGCTTGACGAAGCCCTGCCGAGATCACCGCTGCTTCCACCACCACGCCGTCATGCTGCTGGATCTCCATCAACCTCTCCTTCCCCTTGCTGGATCAAGAAGGAGGAGACGTATTCCCCAACCGTACGTGTGTTGAATGCGGAGGTGTCGTCCGTTCGACACTAGGATCTTCGGTGATTTGGATCATGACAAGTACGACTCCCTCAACCCCATTCTCTTGAACGCTTCCACTCGCGATCTACAAGGGTATGTAGATGCACTCCTCTCCCTCGTTGCTAGATGACTCCATAGATTGATCTTGGTGATGCGTAAAAAAATTTAAAATTCTGCTACGTTCCCCAACAGTGGCATCATGAGCTAGGTCTATGCGTAGTTTCTATGCACAAGTAGAACACAAGTTATTATGGCGTTGATTTTGTCAATTTACTTGCCGTTACTAGTCTTATCTTGATTCGGCGGCATCATGGGATGAAGCGGTCCAGACCGACCATACACATACGCTTACGTGAGACTGGTTCCATCGACTGACATGCACTAGCTGCATAAGGTGGCTAGCGGGTGTCTGTCTCTCCCACTTTAGTCGAATCGGATTCGATGAAAAGGTTCCTTATGAAGGGTAAATAGAAATTGGCATATCACATTGTGGTTTTTGGCGTAGGTAAGAAACGTTCTTGCTAGAAACCTATAGCAGCCACGTAAAAAACTTGCAACAACAATTAGAGGATGTCTAACTTGTTTTTGCAGCATGTGCCATGTGATGTGATATGGCCAGAAGGATGTGATGAATGATATATGTGATGTATGAGATTGATCATGTTCTTGTAATAGGAATCACGACTTGCATGTCGATGAGTATGACAACCGGCAGGAGCCATAGGAGTTGTCTTAATTTATTTATGACCTGCGTGTCAACATAAACGTCATGTAATTACTTTACTTTATCGCTAACCGTTAGCCATAGTAGTAGAAGTAATAGTTGACGAGACAACTTCATGAAGACACGATGATGGAGATCATGATGATGGAGATCATGGTGTCATGCCGGTGACGACGATGATGATGGCGCCCCGAAGATGGAGATCAAAAGGAGCAAATTGATATTGGCCATATCATGTCACTATTTGATTGCATGTGATGTTTATCATGTTTTACATCTTATTTGCTTAGAACGACGGTAGCTTAAATAAGATGATCCCTCACAATAATTTCAAGAAAGTGTTCCCCCTAACTGTGCACCGTTGCGAAGGTTCATTGTTTCGAAGCACCACGTGATGATCGGGTGTGATAGATTCTAACGTTCGAATACAACGGGTGTAAGCCAGATTTACACACGCAATACACTTAGGTTGACTTGACAAGCCTAGCATGTACAGACATGGCCTCGGAACACGGAAGACCGAAAGGTCGAACATGAGTCGTATAGAAGATACGATCAACATGAAGATGTTCACCGATGATGACTAGTCCGTCTCTCGTGATGATCGGACACGGCCTAGTTGACTCAGATCATGTATCACTTAGATGACTAGAGGGATGTCTGTCTGAGTGGGAGTTCATTAAATAATTTGATTAGATGAACTTAATTATCATGAACTTAGTCTAAAAAACCTTTGCAAAATGTCTTGTAGATCAAATGGCCAACGCTCATGTCAACCTCAACTTCAACGCGTTCCTAGAGAAAACTGTTGGGGAACGTAGCAATAATTCAAAAATTTCCTACGTGTCACCAAGATCAATCTATGGAGTCATCTAGCAACGAGGGAGGAGTGGATCTACATACCCTTGTAGATCGCGCGCGAAAGCGTTCAAGAGAACGGGGTTGATGGAGTCGTACTCGTCGTGATTCAAATCACCGATGATCCTAGTGCCGAACGGACGGCACCTCCGCGTTCAACACACGTACGGAGCAGCGACGTCTCCTCCTTCTTGATCCAGCAAGGGGGGAGGAGAGGTTGATGGAGATCCAGCAGCACGACGGCGTGGTGGTGGAAGTAGCGGGATTCCAACAGGGCTTCACCAAGCACTGTGGGAGGAGGGAGATGTGTCATGGGAGGGAGAGGGAGGCGCCAGGGCTTGGGTATTGTTGCCCTCCCTTCCCCCCACTATATATAGGGCCAAGGGAGAGGGGGGGGGCGCAGCCTTGGCCCTTCCTCCAAGGAAGGGTGCGGCCAGGGAGGAGTCCTACCCCCCCAAGGCACCTCGGAGGTGCCTTCCCCCTTTAGGACTCTTCCTTCTCCTCTTCTCTTGGTGCATGGGCCTCTTGGGGCTGGTTCCCTTGGCCCATATAAACCAAGGCACACCCCCTACAGCCCATGTGGTCCCCGGGGCAGGTGGCCCCACCCGGTGGACCCCTGGGACCCTTTCGGTGGTCCCGGTACAATACCGGTGACCCCGAAACTTGTCCCGATGGCCTAAACAACACTTCCTATATATAATTCTTTACCTCTGGACCATTCCGGAACTCCTCGTGACGTCCGGGATCTCATCCGGGACTCCGAACAACTTTCGGGTTACCGTATACTAATATCTCTATAACCCTAGCGTCACCGAACCTTAAGTGTGTAGACCCTACGGGTTCGGGAGACATGCAGACATGACCGAGATGACTCTCCGGTCAATAACCAACAGCGGGATCTGGATACCCATGTTGGCTCCCACATGTTCCACGATGATCTCATCGGATGAACCACGATCTCAAGGACTTAATCAATCCCGTATACAATTCCCTTTGTCTAGCGGTACGATACTCGCCCGAGATTCGATCGTCGGTATCCCGATACCTTGTTCAATTTCGTTACCAGCAAGTCTCTTTACTCGTTCCGTAACACATCATCCCGTGATCAACTCCTTGATCACATTGTGCACATTATGATGATGTCCTACCGAGTGGGCCCAGAGATACCTCTCCGTTTACACGGAGTGACAAATCCCAGTCTCGATTCGTGCCAACCCAACAGACACTTTCAGAGATACCTGTAGTGTACCTTTATAACCACCCAGTTACATTGTGACGTTTGGCACACCCAAAGCACTCCTACGGTATCCGGGAGTTGTACAATCTCATGGTCTAAGGAAATGATACTTGACATTAGAAAAGCTTTAGCATACGAACTACACGATCTAGTGCTATGCTTAGGATTGGGTCTTGTCCATCACATCATTCTCCTAATGATGTGATCCTGTTATCAACGACATCCAATGTCCATGGTCAGGAAACCGTAACCATCTATTGATCAACGAGCTAGTCAACTAGAGGCTTACTAGGGACATGGTGTTGTCTATGTATCCACACGTGTATCTGAGTTTCCTATCAATACAATTCTAGCATGGATAATAAATGATTATCATGAACAAGGAAATATAATAATAATCAATTTATTATTGCCTCTAGGGCATATTTCCAACAGTCTCCCACTTGCACTAGAGTCAATATTCTAGTTCACATCGATATGTGATTAACACTCAAGGTCACATCCCCATGTGACTAACACCCAAAGAGTTTACTAGAGTCAATAATCTAGTTCACATCATCATGTGATTAAGACTCAATGAGTTCTGGGTTTGATCATGTTTTTCTTGTGAGAGAGGTTTTAGTCAACGGGTCTGAATCTTTCAGATCCGTATGTACTTCGCAAATTTCTTATGTCATCTTGTAGATACAACTACCACGCTACATTTGGAGCTATTCCAAATAACTGTTCTACTATACGAACCCAGTTTACTACTCAGAATAATCTGGATTAGTGTCAAAGTTTGCATCGGCGTAACCCTTTACGACAAACTCTTTTACCACCTCCATAATCGAGAAAATTCCTTAGTCCACTAGTTACTAAGGATAACTTTGACCGCTGTCCTGTGATCCATTCTTGAATCACTCTTGTACCCCTTGACTGACTCATGGCAAGGCACACTTCAGGTGCGATACACAGCATAGCATACTGTAGAGCCTATGTCTTAAGCATAGGGGACGACCTTCGTCCTTTCTCTCTATTCTGCCGTGGTCGAGCTTTAAGTCTTAACTTCATACCTTATAACTCAGGCAAGAACTCCCTTCTTTGACTGATCCATCTTGAACACCTTCAAGATCATGTCAAGGAATGTGCTCATTTGAAAGTACCATTGAAAACAATATGTCCTCAAATGTTCAAATAGCTTAATCCAGGCTTTCCATTGAAAACACTTTCCAAATAACCCTATATGCTTTCCAGAAATTCTACGTCATTTCTGATCAACAATATGTCAACAACATATATTCATCAGAAATTCTATAGTGCTCCCACTCACTTCTTTGGAAATACAAGTTTCTCATAAACTTAGTATAAACCCAAAATCTTTGATCTGTTGGGGATCGTAGCAGAAATTCAAAATTTTCCTACGTGTCACCAAGATCTATCTATGGAGAAACCAGCAACGAGGGGAAGGAGAGTGCATCTACATACCCTTGTAGATCGCTAAGAGGAAGCGTTCAAGAGAACGGGGTTGAAGGAGTCGTACTCGTCGTGATCCAAATCACCGGAGATCCTAGTGCCGAACGGACGACACCTCCGCGTTCAACACACGTACAGCCCGGTGGCGTCTCCCACGCCTTGATCCAGCAAGGAGAGAGGGAGAGGTTGAGGAAGACTCCATCTAGCAGCAGCACAACGGCGTGGTGGTGATGGAGGAGCGTGGTAGTCCTGCAGGGCTTCGCCAAGCACCGCGGGAGAGGAGAAGTACTTAGGAGAGGGGGAGGGCTGCGCCAGAACTTCGTGGTAAGCTCCCATGCGCCTCCCCACTATATATAGGGGTGGAGGGGCTGGTTTCTTGCCCTCCAAGTCCATTGGGGCGTTGGCCAAGGGGAAAGAAATCCCATCATTTCCTTCCCCACCGATTGTTATCCCCCCTTTTTAGGGATCTTGATCTTATCCCTTCGGGATATGATCTTATTCCTTCTAAGGGGGGATCTTGGTGCGCCTTGACCAGGGGTGTGGGGCCTTGCCCCCACTACCCACGTTCATGTGGGTCCCCCCATGCAGGTGGGCCCCACTCCGGAACCTTCTAGAACCTTCCCGGTACAATACCGAAAAATCCCGAACATTTTCCGGTGGCCAAAATAGGACTTCCCATATATAAATCTTTACCTCCGGACCATTCCGGAACTCCTCATGACGTCCGGGATCTCATCCGGGACTCCGAACAACATTCGGTAACCACATACAAACTTCCTTTATAACCCTAGCGTCATCGAACCTTAAGTGTGTAGACCCTACGGGTTCGGGAGACATGTAGACATGACCGAGTCGTTCTCCGGTCAATAACCAACAGCGGGATCTGGATACCCATGTTGGCTCCCACATGTTCCACGATGATCTCATCGGATGAACCACGATGTCAAGGACTCAATCAATCCCGTATACAATTCCCTTTGTCTAGCGGTATTGTACTTGCCCGAGATTCGATCGTCGGTATACCGATACCTTGTTCAATCTCGTTACCGGCAAGTCTCTTTACTCGTTCCGTAACACATCATCCCGTGATCAACCCCTTGGTCACATTGTGCACATTATGATGATGTCCTACCGAGTGGGCCCAGAGATACCTCTCCGCTTACACGGAGTGACAAATCCCAGTCTCGATTCGTGCCAACCCAACAGACACTTTCGGAGATACCTGTAGTGCACATTTATAGCCACCCAGTTACATTGTGACGTTTGGTACACCCAAAGCACTCCTACGGTATCCGGGAGTTGCACAATCTCACGGTCTAAGGAAAAGATACTTGACATTAGAAAAGCTTTAGCATACGAACTACACGATCTTTGTGCTAGGCTTAGGATTGGGTCTTGTCCATCACATCATTCTCCTAATGATGTTATCCCATTATCAACGACATCCAATGTCCATAGCCAGGAAACCATGACTATCTGTTGATCACAACGAGCTAGTCAACTAGAGGCTCACTAGGGACATGTTGTGGTCTATGTATTCACACGTGTATTACGATTTCCGGATAATACAGTTAAAGCATGAATAAAAGACTATTATCATGAACAAAGAAATATAATAATAACACTTTTATTATTGCCTCTAGGGCATATTTCCAACAGTCTCCCACTTGCACTAGAGTCAATAATCTAGTTCACATCACCATGTGATTAACACTGACAGGTCACATCACCATGTGACCAACATCCAAAGAGTTTACTAGTGTAATTAAACTAGTTCACATCATCATGTGATTAAGACTCAATGAGTTCTGGGGTTTGATCATGTTCTGCTTGTGAGAGAGGTTTTAGTCAATGGATCTGTAACATTCAGATCCGTATGTACTTCGCAATTCTCTATGTCATATTGTAAATGCTGCTTCCACGCTCCACTTGGAGCTATTCCAAATGGTTGTTCCACTATACGTATCCGGTTTGCTTCTCAGAGTCACTCGGATAGGTGTTAAAGCTTGCATCGACGTAACCCTTTACGCCGAACTCTTTATCACCTCCATAATCGAGAAACATGTCCTTATTTACTCCAAGGACAATTTTGACCGCTGTCCAATGATCCATTCCTGGATCATTCTTGTACCCCTTGACTGACTCATGGCAAGGCACACTTCCGGTGCGGTACACAGCATAGCATACTATAGAGCCTATGTCTGAAACATAGGGGACGACCTTCGTCCTTTCTCTCTTTTCTGCCGTGGTCGAGCTTTAAGTCTTAACTTTGTACCTTACTACTCAGGCAAGAACTCCTTCTTTGACTGATCCATCTTGAACACCTTCAAGATCATGTTAAGGTATGTGCTCATTTGAAAGTACCATAAAGCGTTTTTGATCTATCCTCATAGATCTTGATGCTCAATGTTCAAGTAGCTTAATCCAGGTTTTCTATTGAAAAACACCTTTCAAATAACCCTATATGCTTTCTAGAAATTCTACATCATTTCTGATCATCAATATGTCAACAACATATACTCATCAGAAATTCTATAGTGCTCCCACTCACTTCTTTGGAAATACAAGTTTCTCATAAACTTTGTATAAACCCAAAATCTTTGATCATCTTATCAAAGCGTACATTCCAACTCCGAGATGCTTACTCCAGTCCTTAGAAGGATCGCTGGAGCCAGCATACCTTTTAGCATCCTTAGGATCGACAAAACCTTTCTGATTGTATCGCATACAACCTTTCCTTACAAAACTGGTAAGGAAGCTCGTTTTGACATCCATCTGCCAGATTTCATAAATGCAGCTAATGCTAACATGAATCCGACGGACTTAAGCATCGCTACGGATGAGAAAGTCTCATCGTAGTCAACTCCTTGAACTTGTGAAAAAACTCTTCGTCACAAGTCGAGCTTCATAGATGGTGACATTACCATCCACGTCCGTCTTCTTCTAAAAGATCCATTTATCTCAATGTCTTCCCGATCATCGGGCAAGTCCACCAAAGTCCATGCTTTGTTCTGATACATGGATCCTATCTCGGATTTCATGGTTTCTAACCATTTGTCGGAATTTGGGCCCACCATCGCTTCTCCATAGCTCGTAGGTTCATTGTTGTCTAGCAACATGACCTTCAAGACAGGATTACTGTACCACTCTGAAGTAGTACGCATCCTTGTCACCCTACGAGGTACGGTAGTGACTCGATCCGAAGTTTCATGATCACTATCATAAGCTTCTACTTCAATTGGTGTAGGTGCCACAGGAACAACTTCCTGTGTCCTGCTACACACTTGTTGAAGTGACGGTTCAATAACCTCATCAAGTCTCCACCATCCTCCCACTCAATTCTTTCGAGAGAAACCTTTCCTCGAGAAAGGACCCGATTCAAGAAACAATCCCTATTGCTTTCAGATCTGAATTAGGAGGTATACCCAACTGTTTTTGGGTGTCCTATGAAGATGCATTTTATCCGCTTTGGGTTCGAGCTTATCAACCTGAAACTTTTTCATATAAGCGTCGCAGCCCCAAACCTTTAAGAAACGACAACTTAGGTTTCTCTAAACCACGGTGTCATCTCAACGGAATTACGTGGTGCCCTTTTAAAGTGAGTGTGGTTGTCTCTAATGCCTAACCCATGAACGATAGTGGTAATTCGATAAGAGACATCATGGTGTGCACCATATCCAATAGGGTGCAACTATGATGTTCGGACACACCATCACACTATGGTGTTCCAGGCGGTATTAATTGTAAAACAATTTCCACAATGTCTTAATTGTGTGCCAAAACTCGTAACTCAGATATTCATCTCTATGATCATATCATAGATATTTTATCCTCTTGTCACAATGATCTTCTACTTCACTCTGAAATTACTTGAACCATTCAATAATTCAGACTTGTGTTTCATCAAGTAAATATTCTCAACATCTACTCGAATCATCTGTGAAGTAAGAACATAACGATATTCACTGCATTCCTCAGCACTCATTGGACTGCACACATCAAAATGTGTTACTTCCAACAAGTTGCTATCTTCTTCCATCTTACTGAAAACGAGGCTTTTCAGTCATCTTGCCCATGTGGTATGATTTCCATATCTCAAGTGATTCAAAATCAAGTGAGTCCAAATGATCCATCTGCATGGAGTTTCTTCATGCGTATACACCAATAGACATGGTTCGCATGTCTCAAACTTTTCAAAAAACGAGTGAGTCCAAAGATCCATCAACATGGAGCTTCTTCATGCGTTTTATACCATTATGACTTACATGGCAGTGCCACAAGTAAGTGGTACTATCATTACTATCTTATATCTTTTGGCATGAAAATGTGTATCACTACGATCGAGATTCAATAAACCATTCCTTTAGGTGCAAGACCATTGAAGGTATTATTCAAATAAATAGAGTAACCATTATTCTCCTTAAATGAATAACCGTATTGCGATAGACATAATCCAATCATGTCTATGCTCAACGCAAACACCAAATGACAATTATTTAGGTTTAATACTAATCTTGATGGTAGAGGGAGCGTGCGATGTTTGATCACATCAAACTTGGAAACACTTCCAACACATATCGTCAGCTCACCTTTAGCTAGTCTCCTTTTATTCCGTAGCTTTTATTTCGAGTTACTAACACTTAGCAACTGAACCGGTATCTTAATACCCTGGTGCTACTAGGAGTACTAGTAAAGTACACATTAACATAATGTATATCCAATATACTTCTATCGACTTTGCCAGCCTTCTTATCTACCAAGTATCTAGGGTAATTCTGCTCCAGTGGTTGTTCCCCTTATCACAGAAGCACTTAGTCTCGGGTTTGGGTTCAACCTTGGGTTTCTTCATTGGTGCAGCAGCTGATTTGCCGTTTCATGAAGTATCCCTTATCGCCCTTGCCCTTCTTGAAACTAGTGGTTTCACCAACCATCAACAATTGATGCTCCTTCTTGATTTCTACTTTCGCGGTGTCAAACAACGCGAATACCTCAAGGATCATCATCTCTATCCTTGATATGTTATAGTTCATCACGAAGCTCTAGCAGCTTGGTGGCAATGACTTTGAAGAAACATCACTATCTCATCTGGAAGATCAACTCCCACTCGATTCAAGTGATTGTTGTACTCAGACAATCTGAGCACAAGCTCAACGATTGAGCTTTTCTCCCTTAGTTTGTAGGCTAAGAAAATCGTCGGAGGTCTTATACCTCTTGACGTGGGCACGAGCCTGAAATCCCAATTTCAGCCCTCGAAACATCTCATATGTTCCGCGACGTTTCGAAAATGTCTTTGGTGCCTCAACTCTAAACCGTTTAACTGAACTATCACGTAGCTATCAAAACGTGTATGTCCGATGTTCGCAATATCCACGGACGACGTTTGGGGTTCAGCACACTGAGCGGTGCATTAAGGACATAAGCTTTCTACTGTCCGCATAATTGCTACTGTCAACTTTCAACTATATTTTCTCTAGGAACATATCTAAACAGTGGAACTAAAGCGCGAGCTTACGACATAATTTGCAAAGGGTCTTTTGACTATGTTCAGGATAATTAAGTTCATCTTATGAACTCCCACTTAGATAGACATCCCTCTGGTCATCTAAGTGATCACATGATCCGAGTCAACTAGGCCGTGTCCGATCATCACGTGAGACGGACTAGTCATCATCGGTGAACATCTTCATGTTGATCGTATCTACCATACGACTCATGCTCGACCTTTCGGTCTCCGTGTTCCGAGGCCATGTCTGCACATGCTAGGCTCGTCAAGTTAACCCTAAGTGTTTTCGCTGTGTAAAACTGTCTTACACCCGTTGTATGTGAACGTAAGAATCCATCACACCCGATCATCACGTGGTGCTTAGAAGCGACGAACTGTAGCAACGGTGCACAGTTAGGGGAGAACACTTCTTGAAATTTTTGTAAGGGATCATCTTATTTACTACCGTCGTCCTAAGTAAACAAGATGCATAAACATAATAAACATCACATGCAATTATATAGTTGTGACATGATATGGCCAATATCATATAGCTCCATTGATCTGCATCTTCGGGGCTCCATGATCATCTTGTCACCGGCTTGACACCATGATCTCCATCATCGTGTCTTCATGAAGTTGTCACGCCAACGACTACTTCTACTTCTATGGCCAACGCGTTTAGCAATAAAGTAAAGTAAGTTACATGGCGTTCTTCAATGACACGCAGGTCATACAAAATAAAGACAACTCCTATGGCTCCTGCCGGTTGTCATACTCATCGACATGCAAGTCGTGAATCCTATTACAAGAACATGATCTCATATATCACAATATCATTCATCACATTCTTCTTGGCCATATCACATCACAAAGCATACCCTGCAAAAACAAGTTAGACGTCCTCTAATTGTTGTTTGCATGTTTTACGTGGCTGCTATGGGTTTCTAGCAAGAACGTTTCTTACCTACGCAAAACCACAACGTGATATGCCAATTGCTATTTACCCTTCATAAGGACCCTTTTCATCGAATCCGTTCCGACTAAAGTGGGAGAGACTGGCACCCGCTAGCCACCTTATGCACCAAGTGCATGTCAATCGGTGGAACCTGTCTCACGTAAGAGTACGTGTAAGGTCGGTCCGGGCCGCTTCATCCCACAATACCGTCGAAACAAGATTGGACTAGTAACGGTAAGCATATTGAACAAAATCAACGCCCACAACTACTTTGTGTTCTACTCGTGCAAAGAATCTACGCAATAGACCTAGCTCATGATGCCACTGTTGGGGATCGTAGCAGAAATTCAAAATTTTCCTACGTGTCACCAAGATCTATCTATGGAGAAACCAGCAACGAGGGGAAGGAGAGTGCATCTACATACCCTTGTAGATCGCTAAGCGGAAGCGTTCAAGAGAACGGGGTTGAAGGAGTCGTACTCGTCGTGATCCAAATCACCGGAGATCCTAGTGCCGAACGGACGACACCTCCGCGTTCAACACACGTACAGCCCGGTGACGTCTCCCACGCCTTGATCCAGCAAGGAGAGAGGGAGAGGTTGAGGAAGACTCCATCCAGCAGCAGCACAACGGCGTGGTGGTGATGGAGGAGCGTGGTAGTCCTGCAGGGCTTCGCCAAGCACCGCGGGAGAGGAGAAGTACTTAGGAGAGGGGGAGGGCTGCGCCAGAACTTCGTGGTAAGCTCCCATGCGCCTCCCCACTATATATAGGGGTGGAGGGGCTGGTTTCTTTCCCCCCAAGTCCATTGGGGCGTTGGCCAAGGTGGGAGGAAAGAAATCCCATCATTTCCTTCCCCACCGATTGTTATCCCCCCTTTTTAGGGATCTTGATCTTATCCCTTCGGGATATGATCTTATTCCTTCTAAGGGGGGATCTTGGTGCGCCTTGACCAGGGGTGTGGGGCCTTGCCCCCACTACCCACGTTCACGTGGGTCCCCCCATGCAGGTGGGCCCCACTCCGGAACCTTCTAGAAGCTTCCCGGTACAATACCAAAAAATCCCGAACATTTTCCGGTGGCCAAAATAGGACTTCCCATATATAAATCTTTACCTCCGGACCATTCCGGAACTCCTCATGACGTCCGGGATCTCATCCGGGACTCCGAACAACATTCGGTAACCACATACAAACTTCCTTTATAACCCTAGCGTCATCGAACCTTAAGTGTGTAGACCCTACGGGTTCGGGAGACATGTAGACATGACCGAGACGTTCTCCGGTCAATAACCAACAGCGGGATCTGGATACCCATGTTGGCTCCCACATGTTCCACGATGATCTCATCGGATGAACCACGATGTCAAGGACTCAATCAATCCCGTATACAATTCCCTTTGTCTAGCGGTATTGTACTTGCCCGAGATTCGATCGTCGGTATACCGATACCTTGTTCAATCTCGTTACCGGCAAGTCTCTTTACTCGTTCCGTAACACATCATCCCGTGATCAACCCCTTGGTCACATTGTGCACATTATGATGATGTCCTACCGAGTGGGCCCAGAGATACCTCTCCGCTTACACGGAGTGACAAATCCCAGTCTCGATTCGTGCCAACCCAACAGACACTTTCGGAGATACCTGTAGTGCACCTTTATAGCCACCCAGTTACGTTGTGACGTTTGGTACACCCAAAGCACTCCTACGGTATCCGGGAGTTGCACAATCTCATGGTCTAAGGAAAAGATACTTGACATTAGAAAAGCTTTAGCATACGAACTACACGATCTTTGTGCTAGGCTTAGGATTGGGTCTTGTCCATCACATCATTCTCCTAATGATGTGATCCCGTTATCAACGACATCCAATGTCCATAGCCAGGAAACCATGACTATCTGTTGATCACAACGAGCTAGTCAACTAGAGGCTCACTAGGGACATGTTGTGGTCTATGTATTCACACGTGTATTACGATTTCCGGATAATACAGTTAAAGCATGAATAAAAGACTATTATCATGAACAAAGAAATATAATAATAACACTTTTATTATTGCCTCTAGGGCATATTTCCAACATGATCATCATCAAAGCGTACATTCCAACTCCGAGATGCTTACTCCAGTCCTTAGAAGGATTGCTGGAGCTTTGCATACTTATTAGCATCTTTTAGGATTGACAAAACCTTCCGGTTGTATCACATACAACCTTTCCTCAAGAAAATCGTCGAGGAAACAATGTTTTGACATCCTATCTGCAAGATTTCATAAATAATGCAATAATCGCTAATATAATTCCAACAGACTCTTAGCATCGCTACGAGTGAGAAAGTCTCATCGTAGTCAACTCCTTGAACTTGTCGGAAACTTCTTAACGACAAGTCGAGCTTTCTTAATGGTGACATTTACCATCATTGTCTGTCTTCCTTTTAAAATCCATCTGCACTCAACAGCCTTATGACCATCGAGCTGTTCTGCCAAAGTCTACACTTTGTTTTCATACATGGATCCTCTCTCGGATTTTATGGCCTCGAGCCATTTATCGAAATCCGGGCCCACCATTGCTTCTCCATAGCTCGTAGGTTCATTGTTATCTAGCAACATGACTTCCAAGACAGGATTACGTACCACTCTGAAGTAGTACGCATCCTTGTCATCCCACGAGGTTTGGTAGTGACTTGATCTGAAGTTTCATGATCACTATCATAAGCTTCCACTTCAATTGGTGTAGGTGCCACAGGAACAACTTCCTGTGCCCTGCCACACACTAGTTGAAGAGACGGTTAAATAACCTCATCAAGTCTCCACCATCCTCCCACTCAATTCTTTCGAGAGAAACTTTTCCTCGAGAAAGGACCCGATTCTAGAAACATTCCCTTATTGCTTTCGAATCTGAGACAGGAGGTATACCCAACTGTTCTGGGTGTCCTATGAAGATGCATTTATCCGCTTTGGGTTCAAGCTTATCAGCCTGAAACTTTTTCACATAAGCATCGCAGCCCCAAACTTTTAAGAAATGACAGCTTAGATTTCTCTAAACCATAGTTCATACGGTGTCATCTCATCGGAATTACGTGGTGCCCTATTTAAAGTGAACGTGGTTATCTCTTAATGCCTAACCCATAAACTATCGTGGTAATTCGATAAGAGACATCATGGTATGCATCATATCCAATAGGGTGCAGTTATGATGTTCGGACACACCATCACACTATGGTGTTCCAGGCTGTATTAGTTGTGAAACAATTTCCACAATGTCTTAATTCTGTGCCAAACTCGTAATTCAGATGTTCATCTCTATGATCATATCATAGATCTTTTATCCTCTTGTCACGACGATCTTTCAACTTCACCCTGAAATTACTTGAACCTTTCAATAATTCAGACTCGAGATTCATCAAGTAAATATACTCAACATCTACTCAAATCATCTGTGAAGTAAGAATATAACAATATCGACTACATGCCTCAGCACTCATTGGATTGCACACATCAAAATGTATTACTTCCAACAAGTTGCTTTCCAGTTCTATTTTACTGAAAACGAGGCTTTCAGTCATCTTGCCCATGTGGTATGATTTGCATGTCTCAAGTGATTCAAAATCAAGTGAGTCCAAACGGTCCATTTGCATGGAGTTTCTTCATGCATATACACCGATAGACATGGTTCGCATGCCTCAAACTTTTCAAAAATGAGTGAGCCCAAAGATCCATCAACATGGAGCTTCTTCATGCGTTTTATACCGATATGACTTACGTGGCAGTGCCACAAGTAGGTGGTACTATCATTACTATCTTTTGGCATGAACATGTGTATCACTACGATCGAGATTCAATAAACCATTCATTTCAGGTGTAAGACCATTGAAGGTATTATTCAAATAAACAGAGTAACCATTATTCTCTTTAAATGAATAACCGTATTGCGATAGACATAATCCAACCATGTCTATGCTCAACGCAAACACCAATCTCGATGGTAGAGGGTGCGTGCGATGCTTGATCATATCAACATTGGAAACACTTCCAACACATATCGTCAGCTCACCTTTAGCTAGTCTCCGTTTATTCCGTAGCTTTTATTTCGAGTTACTAACACTTAGCAACCGAACCGGTATCTAATACCCTGGTGCTACTAGGAGTACTAGTAAAGTACACATTAACACAATGTATATCCAATATGCTTCTATCGACCTTGCCAGCCTTCTCATCTACCAAGTATCTAGGGTAATTGTGCTCCAGTGGCTGTTCCCTTTATTACAGAAGCACTTAGTCTCGGGTTTGGGTTCAACCTTGGGTTTCTTCACTAGAGCAGCAACTGATTTGCCGTTTCATGAAGTATCCCTTCTTGCCCTTGCCCTTCTTAAAACTAGTGGTTTCACTAACCATCAACAATTGATGCTCCTTCTTGATTTCTACTTTCGCGGTGTCAAACATTGCGAGTATTTCAAGGATCATCATATCTATCCCTGATATGTTATAGTTCATCACGAAGCTCTAGCAGCTTGGTGGTAATGACTTCGGAGAAACATCACTATCTCATCTGGAAGATCAACTCCCACTTGATTCAAATGATTGTTGTATTCAGACAGTCTGAGCACAAGCTCAACAATTGAGCTTTCCTCCCTTAGTTTGCAGGCTAAGAAAATCATCGGAGGTCTTATACCTCTTGACGTGGGCACGAGCCTGAAATCCCAACTTCAGCCCTCGAAACATCTCATATGTTTCGCGACGTTTCAAAACGTCTTTGGTGCCTCAACTCTAAACCGTTTAACTGAACTATCATGTAGTTATCAAAACGTGTATGTCAGATGTTCGCAACATCCACAGACAACGTTCGAGGTTCAGCACACTGAGCGGTGCATTAAGGACATAAGCCTTCTAAGAAGCAATGAGGACAATCCTCAGTTTACGGACCTAGTCCGCATAATTGCTACTATCAACTTTCAACTAAATTTTCTCTAGGAACATATCTAAACAGTAGAACTGAAGCGCGAGCTACGACATAATTTGCGAAGACCTTTTGACTATGTTCAGGATAATTAAGTTCATCTTATGAACTCCCACTCAGATAGACATCCCTCTAGTCATCTAAGTGATTACATGATCCGAGTCAACTAGGCCGTGTCCGATCATCACATGAGACGGACTAGTCAACATCGGTGAACATCTTCATGTTGATCGTATCTTCTATATGACTCATGCTCGACCTTTCGGTCTCTTGTGTTCCGAGGCCATGTCTGTACATGCTAGGCTCGTCAAGTCAACCTAAGTGTTTTGCATGTGTTCCAAGGCCATGTCTGTACATGCTAGGCTCGTCAACACCCGTTGTATTCGAACGTAAGAATCTATACACCCGATCATCACGTGGTGCTTCGAAACTACGAACTGTCGCAACGGTGCACAGTTAGGGGGAACACTTTCTTGAAATTTTAATGAGAGACCATCTTATTTACTACCGTCGTTCTAAGCAAATAAGATGTATAAACATGATAAACATCACATGCAATCAAATAGTGACATGATATGGCCAATATCATATTGCTCCTTTTGATCTCCATCTTCGGGGCTCCATGATCATCATCGTCACCGGCATGACACCATGATCTCCATCATCATGATCTCCATCATTGTGTCTCCATGAAGTTGTCTCGCCAACTATTACTTCTACTACTACAGCTAACGGTTAGCAATAAAGTAAAGTAATTACATGACGTTTATGTTGACACGCAGGTCATAAATAAATTAAGACAACTCCTATGGCTCCTGCCGGTTGTCATACTCATCGAGATGCAAGTCGTGATTCCTATTACAAGAACATGATCAATCTCATACATCACATATATCATTAATCACATCCTTTTGGCCATATCACATCACATAGCATACCCTACAAAAACAAGTTAGACGTCCTCTAATTGTTGTTTGCATGTTTTATGTGGCTGCTATGGTTCTAGCAAGAACGTTTCTTACCTACGCAAAGACCACAACGTGATATGTCAATTGCTATTTACCTTCATAAGGACCCTTTTCATCGAATCCGATCCGACTAAAGTGGGAGAGACAGACACCCGCTAGCCACCTTATGCAACTAGTGCATGTCAGTCGTTGGAACCAGTCTCACATAAGAGTACGTGTAAGGTCGGTCCGGGCCGCTTAATCCCACGATGCCGCCGAATCAAGATAAGACTAGTAACGGCAAGCATATTGAACAAAATCAACGCCCACAACTACTTTGTGTTCTACTCGTGCATAGAAACTACGCATAGACCTAGCTCTGATACCACTGTTGGGGAACGTAGCAATAATTCAAAATTTTCCTATGTGTCATCAAGATCAATCTATGGAGTCATCTAGCAACGAGGGAGGAGTGGATCTACATACCCTTGTAGATCGCGCGCGGAAGCGTTCAAGAGAACGGGGTTGATGGAGTCATACTCGTCGTGATTCAAATCACCGATGATCCTAGTGCCGAACGGACGGCACCTCCGCGTTCAACACACGTATGGAGCAACGACGTCTCCTCCTTATTGATCCAACAAGGGGGGAGGAGAGGTTGATGGAGATCCAGCAGCACGACGGCGTGGTGGTGGAAGTAGCGGGATTCCAACAGGGCTTCGCCAAGCGTTGTGGAAGGAGGGAGATGTGTCATGGGAGGGAGAGGGAGGCGCCAGGGCTTGGGTATTGTTGCCCTCCCTTCCCCCCACTATATATAGGGCCAAGGGATGGGGGGGGGGGGGCGCAGCCTTGGCCCTTCCTCCAAGGAAGGGTGCGGCCAGGGAGGAGTCCTACCCCCCCAAGGCACCTCGGAGGTGCCTTCCCCCTTTAGGACTCTTCCTTTTCCTCTTCTCTTGGCGCATCGGCCTCTTGGGGCTGGTGCCCTTGGCCCGTATAGGCCAAGGCGCACCCCATACAGCCCATGTGGCTCCCGGGGCAGGTGGCCCCACCCGGTGGACCCCCGGGACCCTTCCGGTGGTCCCGGTACAATACCGGTGACCCCGAAACTTGTCCCGATGGCCGAAATAGCACTTCCTATATATAATTCTTTACCTCCGGACCATTCCGGAACTCCTCGTGACGTCCGGGATCTCATTCGGGACTCCGAACAACTTTCGGGTTACCGCATACTAATATCTCTATAACCCTAGCGTCACCGAACCTTAAGTGTGTAGACCCTACGGGTTCGGGAGACATGCAGACATGACCGAGATGACTCTCCGGTCAATTACCAACAGCGGGATCTGGATACCCATGTTGGCTCCCACATGTTCCACGATGATCTCATCGGATGAACCACGATGTCAAGGACTTAATCAATCCCGTATACAATTCCCTTTGTCTAGCGGTACGATACTCGCCCGAGATTCGATCGTCGGTATCCCGATACCTTGTTCAATCTCGTTACCAGCAAGTCTCTTTACTCATTCCGTAACACATCATCCCGTGATCAACTCCTTGATCACATTGTGCACATTATGATGATGTCCTACCGAGTGGGCCCAGAGATACCTCTCCGTTTACACGCAGTGACAAATCCCAGTCTCGATTCATGCCAACCCAACAGACACTTTCGGAGATACCTGTAGTGTACCTTTATAGCCACCCAGTTACGTTGTGACGTTTGGCACACCCAAAGCACTCCTACGGTATCCGGGAGTTGTACAATCTCATGGTCTAAGGAAATGATACTTGACATTAGAAAACCTTTAGCATACGAACTACATGATCTAGTGCTATGGTTAGGATTGGGTCTTGCCCATCACATCATTCTCCTAATGATGTGATCCCGTTATCAACGACATCCAATGTCCATGGTCAGGAAACCGTAACCATCTATTGATCAACGAGCTAGTCAACTAGTGGCTTACTAGGGACATGGTGTTGTCTATGTATCCACACATGTATCTGAGTTTCCTATCAATACAATTCTAGCATGGATAATAAACGATTATCATGAACAAGGAAATATAATAATAATCAATTTATTATTGCCTCTAGGGCATAGTTCCAACAAAAACCAAGCTGAAAGATGATGGCAACAACTATACGGACTGGGTCCGGAACCTGAGGACCATCCTCATAGCTGCCAGGAAAGCATATGTCCTAGAAGCACCGCTAGGTGAAGCACCCATCCCAGAGAACCAATACGTTATGAACGCTTGGAAGTCGCGTGCTGATGATTACTCCCTCGTTCAGTGCGGCATGCTTTACAGCTTAGAACCGGGGCTCCAAAAGCGTTTTGAGCAACACGAAGCATATGAGATGTTCGAAGAGCTGAAAATGCTTTTCCAAGCTCATGCCCGGGTCGAGAGATATGAAGTCTCCGACAAGTTCTACAGTTGTAAGATGGAGGAAAATAGTTCTGTCAGTGAGCACATACTCAAAATGTCTGGGTTGCACAACCGCTTGTCCCAGCTGGACATTAACCTCCCAGACGAGGCGGTCATCGACAAAATCCTTCAGTCGCTCCCACCTAGCTACAAGAGCTTTGTGATGAACTACAATATGCAGGGGATGGTGAAAACTATTCCTGAAGTATTTTCAATGCTGAAATCATTGGAGGTGGAAATAAAAAACGAACATCAAGTGTTGATGGTCAATAAAACCACTAGTTTCAAGAAATGCAAGGGTAAGAAGAACTTCAAGAAGGACGGCAAGGGAGTTGCCGCGGCCGGTAAATCAGTTGCCGAGAAGAAGCCAAAGAATGGACCCAAACCTGAGACTGAGTGCTTTTATTGCAAGGGAAAGGGACACTGGAAGCGGAACTGCCCCAAATACTTAGCGGACAAGAAGGCCGACAACACTAAAGGTATATGTGATATACATGTAATTGATGTGTACCTTACCAGTACTCGTAGTAGCTCCTGGGTATTTGATACCGGTGCGGTTGCTCATATTTGTAACTCAAAACAAGAGCTGCGGAATAAGCAGAGACTAGCGAAGGACGAGGTGACGATGCGCGTCGGGAATGGTTCCAAGGTCGATGTGATCGCCGTCGGCATGCTACCTCTACATTTACCTATGGGATTAGTTTTAAACCTCAATAATTGTTATTTAGTGCCAGCTTTGAGCATGAACATTGTATCTAGATCTCGTTTAATACGAGATGGCTACTCATTTAAATCCGAGAATAATGGTTGTTCTATTTATATGAGAGATATGTTTTATGGTCATGCCCCGCTGGTCAATGGTTTATTCTTAATGAATCTCGAATGTGATGTTACACATATTCATAGTGTGAATACCAAAAGGTGTAAGATTGATAATGATAGTCCCACATATCTGTGGCACTACCGCCTTGGTCACATCGGTGTCAAACACATGAAGAAGCTCCATACAGATGGACTTTTGGAGTCTCTTGATTTCGAATCATTTGACACGTGCGAACCATGCCTCATGGGTAAAATGGCCAAGACTCCGTTCTCCGGAACAATGTATCGAGCAACCAACTTATTGGAAATTATACATACTGATGTGTGCGGTCCAATGAGCGTTGAGGCTCGCGGTGGCTATCGTTATGTTCTCACTCTCACTGATGACTTAAGTAGATATGGGTATGTCTATTTGATGAAACACAAGTCTGAGACCTTTGAAAAGTTCAAGGAATTTCAGAATGAGGTAGAGAATCAACGTGACCGAAAGATAAAATTCTTACGATCAGATCATGGGGGAGAATATTTAAGTCACGAATTTGGTACGCACTTAAGGAAATGTGGAATCATTTCACAACTCACGCCGCCTGGAACACCTCAGCGTAACAGTGTGTCCGAACATCATAATCACACTTTACTGGATATGGTGCGATCTATGATGTCACTCACTGATTTACCGCTATCATTTTGGGGATATGCTCTAGAGACAGCTACATTCACTTTAAATAGGGCACCGTCTAAATCCGTTGAGACGACACCGTATGAATTATGGTTTGGGAAGAAACCTAAGATGTCGTTTCTAAAAGTTTGGGGATGCGATGCTTATGTCAAGAAACTTCAACCTGAAAAGCTCGAACCCAAGTCGGAAAAATGCGTCTTCATAGGATACCCTAAGGAAACCATTGGGTATACCTTCTACCTCAGATCTGAAGTCAAGATCTTTGTTGCCAAGAACGGGTCCTTTTTGGAGAAAGAGTTTCTCTCGAGAGAAGTAAGTGGGAGGAAAGTAGAACTCGATGAAGTACTGCCTCTTGAACTGGAAAGTAGCGCAGCTCAGGAAGATGTTCCTGTGGTGCCTGAAGGAAATATGCCCTAGAGGCAATAATAAAGTTATTATTTATTTCCTTATATCATGATAAATGTTTATTATTCATGCTAGAATTGTATTAATCGGAAACATAATACATGTGTGAATACATAGACAAACAGAGTGTCACTAGTATGCCTCTACTAGACTAGCTCGTTAATCAAGGATGGTTATGTTTCCTAAACCATGGACAAAGAGTTGTTATTTGATTAACGGGATCACATCATTAGGTGAATGATCTGATTGACATGACCCATTCCATTAGCTTAGCACCCGATCATTTAGTATGTTGCTATTGCTTTCTTCATGACTTATACATGTTCCTATGACTATGAGATTATGCAACTCCTGTTAACCGGAGGAACACCTTGTGTGCTACCAAACGTCACAACATAACTGGGTGATTATAAAGGTGCTCTACAGGTGTCTCCAAAGGTACATGTTGGGTTGGCGTATTTCGAGATTAGGATTTGTCACTCCGATTGTCGGAGAGGTATCTCTGGGCCCTCTCGATAATGCACATCACATAAGCCTTGCAATCATTGCAACTAATGAGTTAGTTGAGAGATGATGTATTACGGAACGAGTAAAGAGACTTGCCGGTAACGAGATTGAACTAGGTATTGAGATAACGACGATCGAATCTCGGGCAAGTAACATACCGATGACAAAGGGAACAACGTATGTTGTTATGCGGTCTGACCGATAAAAGATCTTCGTAGAATATGTAGGAGCCAATATGAGCATCCAGGTTCCGCTATTGGTTATTGACCGGAGACATGTATCGGTCATGTCTACATCGTTCTCGAACCCGTAGGGTCCACACGCTTAAGGTTTCAATGATAGTTATATTATGAGTTTATGCATTTTGATGTATCGAAGTTTGTTCGGAGTCCCGGATGTGATCACGGACATGAAGAGGAGTCTCAAAATGGTCGAGACATAAAGATTGATATATTGGAAGCCTATATTTGGATATCGAAAGTGTTCCGGGTGAAATCGGGATTTTACCGGAGTACCGGGAGGTTACCGGAACCCCCCGGAAGGTATATGGGCCTTAGTGGGCCTTAGTGGAAGAGAGGAGAGGTGGCCAGGGCTGGGCCGCGCGCCCCTCCCCCCTAGTCCGAATAGGACAAGGAGAGGGGGCCGGCGCCCCCCTTCCTTCTCTCTCCTCTTTCCCCTCCTCCCGAATCCTATTCCAACTAGGAAAGGGGGGAATCCTACTCCCGGAGGGAGTAGGACTCCTCCTGGTGCGCCCTCTCCTGGCCGGCCGCACCCCCCTTTGATCCTTTATATACGGAGGCAGGGAGCACCCCTAGAGACACAAGTTGATCCACGTGATCATATTCTTAGCCGTGTGCGATGCCCCCTTCCACCATAGTCCTCGATAATATTGTAGCGGTGCTTAGGCAAAGCCCTGCGACGGTAGTACATCAAGATCGTCACCACGCCGTCGTGCTGACGGAACTCTTCCCCAACACTTTGCTGGATCGGAGTCCAGGTATCGTCATCGAGCTGAACGTGTGCTAGAACTCGGAGGTGCCGTAGTTTCGGTGCTTGATCGGTCGGGCCGTGAAGACGTACGACTACATCAACCATGTTGTGCTAACGCTTCCGTTGTCGATCTACAAGGGTACATAGATTACACTCTCCCCTCTCGTTGCTATGCATCACCATGATCTTGCGTGTGCATAGGATTTTTTTTGAAATTACTACGTTACCCAACAATGGCATCCGAGCCTAGGTTTTATGTGTTGATGTTATTTGCACGAGTAGAACACAAGTGAGTTGTGGGCGATATAAGTCATACTGCTTACCAGCATGTCATACTTTGGTTCGGCGGTATTGTTGGACGAAGCGGCCCAGACCGACATTACGCGTATGCTTACGCGAGACCGGTTCTCCCGATGTGCTTTGCACAAAGGTGGCTAGCGGGTGACAGTTTCTTCAACTTTAGTTGAACCGAGTGTGGCTACGCCCGGTCCTTGCGAAGGTTAAAACAACACCAACTTGACAAACTATCGTTGTGGTTTTGATGCGTAGGTAAGATTGGTTCTTGCTTAAGCCCGTAGCAGCCACGTAAAACTTGCAACAACAAAGTAGAGGACGTCTAACTTGTTTTTGCAGGGCATGTTGTGATGTGATATGGTCAAGACATGATGCTAAATTTTATTGTATGAGATGATCATGTTTTGTAACCGAGTTATCGGCAACTGGCAGGAGCCATATGGTTGTCGCTTTATTGTATGCAATGCAATCGCGCTGTAATGCTTTACTTTATCACTAAGCGGTAGCGATAGTCGTGGAAGCATAAGATTGGCGAGATGACAACGATGCTACGATGGAGATCAAGGTGTCGCGCCGGTGACGATGGTGATCATGACGGTGCTTCGAAGATGGAGATCACAAGCACAAGATGATGATAGCCATATCATATCACTTATATTGATTGCATGTGATGTTTATCTTTTATGCATCTTATCTTGCTTTGATTGACGGTAGCATTATAAGATGATCTCTCACTAATTATCAAGAAGTGTTCTCCCTGAGTATGCACCGTTGCGAAAGTTCTTCGTGCTGAGACACCACGTGATGATCGGGTGTGATAGGCTCTACGTTCAAATACAACGGGTGCAAAACAGTTGCACACGCGGAATACTCAGGTTATACTTGACGAGCCAAGCATATACAGATATGGCCTCGGAACACGGAGACCGAAAGGTCGAGCGTGAATCATATAGTAGATATGATCAACATAGTGATGTTCACCAATGAAGCTACTCCATCTCACGTGATGATCGAACATGGTTTAGATGATTTGGATCACGTAATCACTTAGAGGATTAGAGGGATGTCTATCTAAGTGGGAGTTCTTTTAGTAATATGATTAATTGAACCTAAATTTATCATGAACTTAGTACCTGATAGTATCTTGCTTATTCATGTTTGATTGTAGATAGATGGCCCGTGCTGTTGTTCCGTTGAATTTTAATGCGTTCCTTGAGAAAGCAAAGTTGAAAGATGATGGTCCGTAACTTGAGGATTATCCTCATTGTTGCATAGAAGAATTACGTCCTGGAAGCACCGCTGGGTGCCAGGCCTGCTACTGGAGCAACACCAGATGTTATGAACGTCTGGCAGAGCAAAGCTGATGACTACTCAATAGTTCAGTGTGCCATGCTTTACGGCTTAGAATCGGGACTTCAACGACGTTTTGAACGTCATGGAGTATATGAGATGTTCCAGGAGTTGAAGTTAATATTTCAAGAAAATGCCCGGATAGAGAGATATGAAGTCTCCAATAAATTCTATAGCTGCAAGATGGAGGAGAACAGTTCTGTTAGTGAGCATATACTCAAAATGTCTGTGTATAATAATCACTTGATTCAATTGGGAGTTAATCTTCCAGATGATTGCGTCATTGAAAAAATTCTCCAATCACTGCCACCAAGCTACAAGAGCTTCGTGATGAACTATAATATGCAAGGGATGAATAAGACTATTCCCGAGCTCTTCGCAATGCTGAAAGCTGCGGAGGTAGAAATCAAGAAGGAGCATCAAGTGTTGATGGTCAACAAGACCACTAGTTTCAAGAAAAAGGGCAAAGGGAAGAAGAAGGGGAACTTCAAAAAGAATAGAAAGCAAGTTGCTGCTCAAGAGAAGAAACCCAAACCTGGACCTAAGCCTGAAACTGAGTGCTTCTACTGCAAGCAGACTGGTCACTGGAAGCGGAACTGCCTCAAGTATTTGGCGGATAAGAAGGATGGCAAGGTGAACAAAGGTATATGTGATATACATGTTATTGATGTGTACCTTACTAATGCTCGCAGTAGCACCTGGGTATTTGATACTGGTTCTGTTGCTAATATTTGCAACTCGAAACAGGGACTACGGATTAAGCGAAGATTGGCTAAGGACGAGGTGACGATGCGCGTGGGAAATGGTTCCAAAGTCGATGTGATCGCAGTCGGCACACTACCTCTACATCTACCTTAGGATTAATATTAGACCTAAATAATTGTTATTTGGTGCCAGTGTTAAGCATGAACATTATATCTGGATCTTGTTTGATGCGAGACGGTTATTCATTTAAATCAGAGAATAATGGTTGTTCTACTTACATGAGTAATATCTTTTATGGTCATGCACCCTTAAAGAGCGGTCTATTCTTATTAAATCTCGATTGTAGTGACACACATATTCATAGTGTTGAAACCAAAAGATGCAGAGTTGATAATGATAGTGCAACTTATTTGTGGCACTGCCGTTTAGGTCATATCGGTATAAAGCGCATGAAGAAACTCCATACTGATGGGCTTTTGGAACCACTTGATTATGAATCACTTGGTACTTGCGAACCGTGCCTTATGGGTAAGATGACAAAAACACCGTTCTTCGGTACTATGGAGAGAGCAACAGATTTGTTAGAAATCATACATACAGATGTATGTGGTCCGATGAATATTGAGGCTCGTGGCGGATATCGTTATTTTCTCACCTTCACAGATGACTTAAGCAGATATGGGTATATCTACTTAATGAAACACAAGTCTGAAACGTTTGAAAAGTTCAAAGAATTTCAGAGTGAAGCTGAAAATCATCGTAACAAGAAAATAAAATTCCTACGATCTGATCGTGGAGGAGAATATTTGAGTTACGAGTTTGGTGTACATTTGAAACAATGTGGAATAGTTTCGCAACTCACGCCACCCGGAACACCACAGCGTAATTGTGTGTCCGAACGTCGTAATCGTACTTTACTAGATATGGTACGATCTATGATGTCTCTTACTGATTTACCGCTATCGTTTTGGGGATACGCTCTAGAGATGGCCGCATTCACGTTAAATAGGGCACCATCAAAATCCGTTGAGACGATGCCTTATGAACTGTGGTTTGGCAAGAAACCAAAGTTGTCGTTTCTGAAAGTTTGGGGCTGCGATGCTTATGTGAAAAAGCTTCAACCTGATAAGCTCGAACCCAAATCGGAAAAATGTGTCTTCATAGGGTATCCAAAGGAAACTATTGGAGACACCTTCTTTCACAGATCCGAAGGCAAGACTTTTGTTGCTAAATTCGAAAACTTTCTGGAGAAGGAGTTTCTCTCGAAAGAAGTGAGTGGGAGGAAAGTAGAACTTGACGAGGTAACTATACCTACTCCCTTATTGGAAAGTAGTACATCACAGAAACCTATTTCTGTGACACCTACACCAATTAGTGAGGAAGCTAATGATGATGATCATGAAACTTTAGAACAAGATACTACCGAACCTCGTAGATCAACCAGAGTAAGATCCGCACCAGAGTGGTATGGTAACCCTGCTCTGGAAGTCATGCTACTAGATCATGATGAACCTACGAACTATGAAGAAGCGATGGTGAGCCCAGATTCCGCAAAATGGCTTGAAGCCATTAAATCCGAGATGGGATCCATGTATGAGAACAAAGTATGGACTTTGGTTGACTTGCCCAATGATCGGCAAGCAATTGAGAATAAATGGATCTTCAAGAAGAAGACGGACGCTGACGATAATATTACTGTCTACAAAGCTTGACTTGTCGCAAAAGGTTTTCGGCAAGTTCAAGGGATTGACTACGATGAGACCTTTTCACCCGTAGCGATGCTTAAGTCTGTCCGAATCATGTTAGCAATCGCCGCATTTTATGATTATGAAATTTGGCAGATGGATGTCAAAACTGCATTCCTGAATGGATTTCTGGAAGAAGAGTTGTATATGATGCAACCAGAAGCTTTTGTCGATCCAAAGGGAGCTAACAAAGTGTGCAAGCTCCAGCGATCCATTTATGGACTGGTGCAAGCCTCTCGGAGTTGGAATAAATGCTTTGATAGTGTGATCAAAGCACTTGGTTTTATACAGACTTTTGGAGAAGCCTGTATTTACAAGAAAGTGAGTGGGAGCTCTGTAGCATTTCTGATATTATATGTGGATGACATATTACTAATTGGAAATGATATAGAATTTCTGGATAGCATAAAGGGATACTTGAATAAGAGTTTTTCAATGAAATACCTCGGTGAAGCTGCTTACATATTAGGCATTAAGATCTATAGAGATAGATCAAGACGCTTAATTGGACTTTCACAAAGCACATACCTTGACAAAGTTTTGAAGAAGTTCAAAATGGATCAAGCAAAGAAAGGGTTCTTGCTTGTGTTACAAGGTGTGAAGTTGAGTCAGACTCAGTGCCCGACCACTGCAGAAGATAGAGAGAAAATGAAAGATGTTCCCTATGCTTCAGCCATAGGCTCTATCATGTATGCAATGCTGTGTACCAGACCTGATGTGTGCCTTGCTATAAGTCTAGCAGCGAGGTACCAAAGTAATCCAGGAGTGGATCACTGGACAGCGGTCAAGAACATCCTGAAATACCTGAAAAGGACTAACGATATGTTTCTCGTTTATGGAGGTGACAAAGAGCTAACCGTAAGTGGTTACGTCGATGCGAGCTTTGACACTGATCCGGACGATTCTAAATCGCAAACCGATACGTATTTACATTAAACGGTGGAGCTGTCAGTTGGTGCAGTTCTAAACAAAGCGTCGTGCGGGATCTACGTGTGAAGCGGAATACATAGCTGCTTCGGAAGCAACAAATGAAGGAGTCTGGATGAAGGAGTTCATATCCGATCTAGGTGTCATACCTAGTGCATCGGGTCCAATGAAAATCTTTTGTGACAATACTGGTGCAATTGCCTTGGCAAAGGAATCCAGATTTCACAAGAGAACCAAGCACATCAAGAGACGCTTCAATTCCATCCGGGATCTAGTCCAGGTGGGAGACATAGAGATTTGCAAGATACATACGGATCTGAATGTAGCATATCCATTGACTAAGCCTCTTCCACGAGAAAAACATGATCAACACCAAGGCTCCATGGGTGTTAGAATCATTACTATATAATCTAGATTATTGACTCTAGTGCAAGTGGGAGACTGAAGGAAATATGCCCTAGAGGCAATAATAAAGTTATTATTTATTTCCTTATATCATGATAATTGTTTACTATTCATGCTAGAATTGTATTAATCGGAAACATAATACATGTGTGAATACATAGACAAACAGAGTATCACTAGTATGCCTCTACTAGACTAGCTCGTTAATCAAAGATGGTTATGTTTCCTAAACCATGGACAAAGAGTTGTTATTTGATTAACGGGATCACATCATTAGGTGAATGATCTGATTGACATGACCCATTCCATTAGCTTAGCACCCGATCGTTTAGTATGTTGCTATTGCTTTCTTCATGACTTATACATGTTCCTATGACTATGAGATTATGCAACTCCCGTTTACCGGAGGAACACTTTGTGTGCTACCAAACGTCACAACGTAACTGGGTGATTATAAAGGTGCTCTACAGGTGTCTCCAAAGGTACATGTTGGGTTGGCGTATTTCGAGATTAGGATTTGTCACTCCGATTGTCGGAGAGGTATCTCTGGGCCCTCTCGGTAATGCACATCACATAAGCCTTGCAAGCTTTGCAACTAATGAGTTAGTTGTGAGATGATGTATTACGGAACGAGTAAAGAGACTTGCCGGTAACGAGATTGAACTAGGTATTGAGATACCGACGATCGAATCTCGGGCAAGTAACATACCGATGACAAAGGGAACAACATAAGCTGTTATGCGGTCTGACCGATGAAAGATCTTCGTAGAATATGTAGGAGCCAATATGAGCATCCAGGTTACGCTATTGGTTATTGACCGGAGACATGTCTCGGTCATGTCTACATTGTTCTCGAACCCGTAGGGTCCGCATGCTTAAGGTTTTGATGACAGTTATATTATGAGTTTATGCATTTTGATGTACCGAAGTTTGTTCAGAGTCCCGGATGTGATCACGGACATGACGAGGAGTCTCGAAATGGTCGAGACATAAAGATTGATATATTGGAAGCCTATATTTGGATATCTGAAGTGTTCCAGGTGAAATCGGGATTTTACCAGAGTACCGGGAGGTTACCAGAACCCCCCAGAAGGTATATGGGCCTTAGTGGGCCTTAGTGGAAGAGAGGAGAGATGGCCAGGGCTGGGCCATGCGCCCCTCCCCCCCTTGTCCGAATAGGACAAGGAGAGGGGGCCGGCGCCCCCCTTCCTTCTCTCTCTCCTCTTTCGCCTCCTCCCGAATCCTATTCCAACTAGGAAAGAGGGGGAATCCTACTCCCGGAGGGAGTAGGACTCCTCCTGGCGCGTCCTCTCCTGGCCGGCCGTACCCCCCCTTTGATCCTTTATATACGGAGGCAGGGAGCACCCCTAGAGACACAAGTTGATCCACGTGATCATATTCTTAGCCGTGTGCGGTGCCCCCTTCCACCATAGTCCTCGATAATATTGTAGCGGTGCTTAGGCGAAGCCCTGCGACGGTAGTACATCAAGATCGTCACCACGCCGTCGTGCTGACGGAACTCTTCCCCGACACTTTGCTGGATCGGAGTCCGGGGATCGTCATCGAGCTGAACGTGTGCTAGAACTCGGAGGTGCCGTAGTTTCGGTGCTTGATCGGTCAGGCCGTGAAGACGTACGACTACATCAACCACGTTGTGCTAACGCTTCCATTGTCGATCTACAAGGGTACGTAGATTACACTCTCCCTTCTCGTTGCTATGCATCACCATGATCTTGCATGTGCGTAGGATTATTTTTTTGAAATTACTACGTTACCCAACAGTGCCTGCATCGACTAGAGAGGAAGTTAATGATGATGATCAAGGTACTTCGGATCAAGTTGCTACTGAACTTCAAAGGTCCACAAGGACATGTTCCACACCAGAATGGTATGGCAACCCTGTCCTAGAAATCATGTTGTTAGACAACGGTGAACCTTTGAGCTATGAAGAAGCAATGGCGGGCCCAAATTCCAACAAATGGCTTGAAGCCATGCAATCCGAGATAGGATCCATGTATGAAAACAAAGTATGGACTTTGACAGACTTTCCCGATGATCGGCGAGCGATAGAGAATAAATGGATCTTTAAGAAGAAGACGGACGCGGATGGTAATGTTACCATCTATAAGGCTCGACTTGTCGCTAAGGGTTATCGACAAGTTCAAGGGGTTGACTACGATGAGAACTTCTCACTCGTAGCGAAGCTGAAGTCCGTCCGAATCATGTTACCAATTGCCGCATACTATGATTGTGAGATATGACAAATGGACATCAAAACGGCATTCCTTAACGGCTTTCTTAAGGAAGAATTGTATATGATGCAGCCGGAAGGTTTTGTCGATCCGAAGAATGCTAACAAGGTATGCAAGCTCCAGCGCTCCATCTATGGGCTGGTGCAAGCATCTCGGAGTTGGAACATTCACTTTAATGAAATGATCAAAGCGTTTGGGTTTATGCAGACTTATGGAGAAGCTTGCGTTTACAAGAAAGTGAGTGGGAGCTCTGTAGCATTTCTCATATTATATGTGGATGACATACTTTTGATGGGAAATGATATAGAACTTTTGGACAGTATTAAGGCCTACTTGAATAAGTGTTTTTCAATGAAGGACCTTGGAGAAGCTGCTTACATATTAGGCATCAAGATCTATAGAGATAGATCGAGACGCCTCATAGGTCTTTCACAAAGCACATACCTTGATAAGATATTGAAGAAGTTCAATATGGATCAGTCCAAGAAGGGGTTCTTGCCTGTGTTGCAAGGTGTGAAATTGAGCTCAGCTCAATGTCCGACCACGACAGAAGATAGAGAAAAGATGAGTGTCGTCCCCTATGCCTCAGCCATAGGGTCTATCATGTATGCCGTGCTGTGTACCAGACCAAACCTTGCCGTAAGTTTGGTAGGAAGGTACCAAAGTAATCCCGGCATGGAACACTGGACAGCGGTCAAGAACATCCCGAAGTACCTGAAAAGGACTAAGGATATGTTTCTCATATATGGAGGTGACGAGGAGCATGTCGTAAAGGGTTATGTCGACGCTAGCTTCGACACAGATCTGGATGACTCTAAGTCACAAACCGGATACATGTATATTTTGAATGGTGGGGCAGTAAGCTGGTGCAGTTGCAAGCAAAGCGTCGTGGCGGGATCTACATGTGAAGCGGAGTACATGGCAGCCTCGGAGGCAGCGCACGAAGCAATCTGGATGAAGGAGTTCATCACCTACCTAGGAGTCATACCCAATGCATCGGGGCCGATCACTCTCTTTTGTGACAACACTGGAGCTATTGCCCTTGCCAAGGAGCCCAGGTTTCACAAAAAGACCAGGCACATCAAGCGTCGCTTTAACTCCATTCGTGAAAATTTTCAAGATGGAGACATAAATATTTGCAAAGTACATACGGATCTGAATGTCGCAGATCCGTTGACTAAACCTCTTCCGCGAGCAAAACATGATCAACACCAGAACTCTGTGGGTGTTCGATTCATCACAATGTACCTAGATTATTGACTCTAGTGCAAGTGGGAGACTGTTGGAAATATGCCCTAGAGGCAATAATAAAAATGATTATTATTATATTTCCTTGTTCATGATAATTGTCTATTATTCATGCTATAATTGTGTTATCCGGAAATCATAATACATGTGTGAATACATAGACCATAACATGTCCCTAGTGAGCCTCTAGTTCACTATCTCGTTGATCAATAGATAGTCATGGTTTCCTGACTATGGACATTGGATGTCATTGATAACGGGATCACATCATTAGGAGAAAGATGTGATAAACAAGACCCAATCCTAAGCATAGCACAAGATCGTGTAGTTCGTTTGCTTGAGCTTTTCTAATGTCAAGTATCATTTCCTTAGACCATGAGATTGTGTAACTCCCGGATGCCGTAGGAGTGCTTTGGGTGTACCAAACGTCACAACGTAACTGGGTGACTATAAAGGTATACTACAGGTATCCCTGAAAGTATCTGTTGGGTTGACACAGATCGAGACTGGGATTTGTCACTCCGTATGACGGAGAGGTATCTCTGGGCCCACTCGGTAATGCATCATCATAATGAGCTCAATGTGACCAAGTGTTTGGTCACGGGATCATGCATTATGGTATGAGTAAAGTGACTTGCCGGGAACGAGATTGAACGAGGTATTGGGATACCGACGATCGAATCTCGGGCAAGTAACGTACCGATTGACAAAGGGAATTGTATACGTGATTACTTGAATCCTCGACATCGTGGTTCATCGGATGAGATCATTGAGGAGCATGTGGGAGCCAACATGGGTATCCAGATCCCGCTATTGGTTATTGACCGGAGAGTCGTCTCGGTCAGGTCTGCGTGTCTCCCGAACCCGTAGGGTCTACACACTTAAGGTTCGGTGACGCCAGGGTTGTAGAGATATTAGTATGCGGTAACCCAAAAGTTTTTCGGAGTCCCGGATGAGATCCCGGACGTCACGAGGAGTTCCGGAATGGTCCGGAGGTGAAGATTTATATATAGGAAGTCCAGTTTCGGCCATCGTTTCGGGGGTAATCGGTATTGTACCGGGACCACCGGAAGGGTCCCGGGGGTCCACCGGGTGGGGCCACCTGTCCCGGAGGGCCCCATGGGCTGAAGTGGGAGGGGAACCAGCCCCTGGTGGGTTGGTGCGCCCCCCATGGGCCTCCCCCTGCGCCTAGGGTTGGAAACCCTAGGGGTGGGGGGTGCCCCAGCTGACTTGGGGGGCAAGTCCCCCCTTGGCCGCCGCCCCCCCTGGAGATTGGATTTCCTAGGGCCGGCGCACCCCCTAGGGGCCCTATATATAGTGGGGGGGGGGGAGGGAGGGCAGCCGCACCCAAGTCCCGGGCGCCTCCATCTCCCCTCATAACACCTCTCCCTCTCGTTGGAGCTTGGCGAAGCCCTGCCGAGATCACCGCTGCTTCCACCACTACGCCGTCGTGCTGCTGGATCTCCATCAACCTCTCATTCCCCTTGCTGGATCAAGAAGGAGGAGACGTCTTCCCCAACCGTACGTGTGTTGAACGCGGAGGTGCCGTCCGTTCGGCACTAGGATCTTCGGTGATTTGGATCACGACGAGTACGACTCCCTCAACCCTGTTCTCTTGAACGCTTCCGCTGGCGATCTACAAGGGTATGTAGATGCACTCCTCTCCCTCATTGCTAGATGACTCCATAGATTGATCTTGGTGATGCGTAGAAAATTTTAAAATTCTGCTACGTTCCCCAACAGCGGCGGGTATCATTAATTTATCACCTTCACAGATGATTTGAGCAGATATGGATATATCTACTTAATGAAACATAAGTCTGAAACATTTGAAAAGTTCAAAGAATTTCAGAGTGAAGTGGAAAATCATCGTAACAAGAAAATAAAGTTTTTACGATCTGATCGTGGAGGACAATATTTGAGTTACGAGTTTGGCCTACATTTGAAACAATGCGGAATAGTTTCACAACTCACGCCACCCGGAACACCACAGCGTAATGGTGTGTCCGAACGTCATAATCATACTTTACTAGATATGGCGCGATCTATGATGTCTCTTACTGATTTACCGCTCTCGTTTTGGGGTTATGCTTTAGAGATGGCTGCATTCACGTTAAATAGGGCCCCATCAATATCCGTTGAGACGACGCCTTATAAACTATGGTTTGGCAAGAAACCAAAGTTGTTGTTTCTTAAATTTTGGGGCTGCGATGCTTATGTGAAAAAGCTTCAACATGATAAGCTCGAACCCAAATCGGAGAAATGTGTCTTCTTAGAATACCCAAAGGAAACTATTGGGTGTACCTTCTATCACAGATCCAAAGGCAAGACATTCGTTGCTAAGAATGGATCCTTTCTAGAGGAGTTTCTCTCAAAAGAAGTGAGTGGGAGGAAAGTAGAACTTCATGAGGTAACTGTACCTGCTCCCTTATTGGAAAGTAGTTCATCACATAAACCGGTTCCTGTGACATCTATACCAATTAGTGAGGAAGCTAATGATGATGATCATGAAACTTCAGATCAAGTTACTACCGAACCTCGTAGGTCAACCAGAGTAAGATCCGCACCAGAGTGGTATGATAATCCTGTTCTGGAGGTCATGTTACTTGACCATGACGAACCTACGAACTATGAGGAAGCGATGATGCGCCCAGGTTCCGCAAAACGGCTTGAGGCCATGAAATTTGAGATGGGATCCATGTATGAGAACAAAGTGTGGACTTTGGTTGACTTACCCGATAATCGGCAAGCCATCGAGAATAAATGGATCTTCAAGAAGAAGACAGACGCTGACGGTAATGTTAGAGTCTACAAAGCTCAACTTGTAGCGAAAGGTTTTCAACAAGTTCAAGGAGTTGACTACGATGAGACCTTCTCACCCGTAGCGATGCTTAAGTCTGTCTAAATCATGTTAGCAATTGTCGCGTTTTATGATTATGAAATTTGGCAAATGGATGTAAAGACTTCATACCTAAATGGATTTCTGGAAGAAGAGTTGTATGTTTATCGATCCAAAGGGAGCTAACAAAGTGTGCAAGCTCCAATGATCCATTTATTGACTGGTGCAAGCCTCTCGGAGTTGGAATAAACATTTTGATAGTGTGATCAAAGCATATGGTTTTATACAGACTTTTGGAGAAGCTTGTATTTACAAGAAAGTGAGTGGGAGCTCTGTAGCATTTCTAATATTATATGTGGATGACATATTGTTGATTGGAAATGATATAGAATTTCTAGATGGCATAAAAGGATACTTGAATAAGAGTTTTTCAATGAAAGACCTCGGTGAAGCTGCTTATATATTGGGCATCAAGATCTATAGAGATAGATGAAGACGCATAATTCGACTTTCACAAAGCACATACCTTGATAAAGTTTTGAAGAAGTTCAAAATGGATCAAGAAAAGAAAGGGTTCTTGCCTATATTACAAGGTGTGAAGTTGAGTAAGACTCAATGCCCGACCACTGCAGAAGATAGAGAGAAAATGAAAAGTGTTCCCTATGCTTCAGCCATAGGCTCTATCATGTATGCAATGCTGTGTACCAGACCTGATGTGTGCCTTGCCATTACTCTAGCAGGGAGGTACAAAGTAATCCAGGAGTGGATCACTCGACAGCGGTCAAGAACATCCTGAAGTACCTGAAAAGGACCAAGGATATGTTTCTCGTTTATGGAGGTGACAAAGAGCTCATCGTAAATGGTTACGTTGATGCGAGCTTTGACACTGATCCGGACAATTCTAAATCGCAAACTGGATACATGTTTATATTGAACGGTGGAGCTGTCAGTTGGAGCAGTTCTAAACAGAGCGTCGTGGCGGGATCTACATGTGAAGCAGAGTACATTGCTGCTTTGGAAGTAGCGAATGAAGGAGTCTGGATGAAGGAGTTCATATCCGATCTAGGTGTCATACCTAGTGCATCGGGTCCAATGAAAATCTTTTGTGATAATACTGGTGCAATTGCCTTGGCAAAGGAATCCAGATTTCACAAGAGAACCAAGCACATCAAAAGACGCTTCAGCTCCATCCGGGATCAAGTCCAGGTGGGAGAGATTTGCAAGACACATACGGATCTGAAAGTTGCAGACCCATTGACTAAGCCTCTTCCACGAGCAAAACATGATCAGCACCAAGGCTCCATGGGTGTTAAAATCATTACTGTGTAATCTAGGTTATTGACTCTAGTGCAAGTGGGAGACTGAAGGAAATATGCCCTAGAGGCAATAATAAAGTTATTTCTTTAATGATAAATGTTTATTATTCATGCTAGAATTGTATTAACCAGAAACATAATACATGTGTGAATACAGAGACAAACATAGTGTCACTAGTATGCCTCTACTTGACTAGCTCATCGATCAAAGATGGTTTAGTTTCCAAACCATAGACATGAGTTGTTATTTGATCAATGGGATCACATCATTAGGAGAATGATGTGATTGACTTGACCCATTCCGTTAGCTTAGCACTTGACCGTTTCTGTTTACTGCTATTGCTTTCTTCATAACTTATACATGTTCTTATGACTATGAGATTATGCAACCCCCGAATACCGGATGAACACTTTGTGTGCTACCAAACGTCACAACGTAACTGGGTGATTATAAAGGCGCTCTACAGGTGTCTCCGATGGTACTTGTTGAGTTGGCATAGATCAAGATTAGGATTTGTCACTTCGATTGTCGGAGAGGTATCTCTGGGCCCTCTCGGTAATGCACATCACTATAAGCCTTGCAAGCAGTGCAACTAATGAGTTAGTTGCGGGATAGTGCATTACGAAGTGAGTCAAGAGACTTGCTGGTAACGAGATTGAACTAGGTACTGGGATACCGACGATCGAATCTCGGGCAAGTAACATACCGATGACAAAGAGAACAACGTATAGTGTTATGCGAGTTGACCGATAAAGATCTTCGTAGAATATGTAGGAACCAATATGAGCATCCAGGTTCCGCTATTGGTTATTGACCGAAGACATGTCTCGGTCATGTCTACATAGTTCTCGAACCCGTAGGGTCCGCACGCTTAAAGCTCTGTGACGATCGATTTTATGAGTTTATATGTTTTGATGTACCGAAGGTAGTTCAGAGTCCCGGATATGATCACGAACATGACAAGGAGTCTCGAAATGGTCGAGACATGAAGATTGATATATTGGAAGCCTACATTTGGACACCGGAACAGTTCCGGGTAAAATCAGGATTTTACCGGAGAACCGGAGGGGTTATCGGAAACCCCCGGGGGCTAATGGGCCTTGTTGGGCCATAAGGGAAAGAGAGAGGGGCCGGCCTAGGGCAGGGAGCGCGCCCCCTCCCTCTGGTCTGAATTGGACTAGGAGAGGGGGGGGGGTGCCCCCTTTCCTTCTCTTTCTTCCCCTTCCTTTCCCCCTCCTAGTAGGAGTAGGAAAGGGAGGAATCCTACTCCTACTAGGAGGAGGATTCCTCCACCTGACACACCAACAGGGGCAGGGGGGCACCTCTAGACACACAAGTTGATCACAAAGATCTCTCCTAGCCGTGTGCGGTGCCTCCCTCCACCATAATCCACCTCGGTCATACTGTAGCGGTGTGTAGGCGAAGCCGTGCTGTGGTAGCTTCATCAACATCATCACCACGCCGTCGTGCTGACGAAACTCTTCCCCGAGCTCTACTAGATCGTGAGTTCGCGGGACGTCACCGAGCTGAACGTGTGCTGAACGCGGAGGTGCCGTACGTTCGGTACTGAGGATCGGTCGATCGTGAATACGCACGACTACATCAACCGCGTTGTCATAACGCTTCTGCTTAACGGTCTATGAGGGTACGTGGATGACACTCTCCCCTCTCATTGCTAGGCATCACCATGATCCTGCGTGTGTGTAGGAAAATTTTGAAATTACTACGTTCCCCAATAGATTAATCACTAGCAGTAGTAACACTCTAACCACCATCAAAGACATCACCCGAACTAGAAAGAAGATTTTCCAAAAGCAACGCTTTTAGGAAGGAAACAATGCACAAGTGTTGTCGTTGCCCGATCAAAGATCATAGGTTTTCACCCTAGAGAAAGACCGCATTCCCAAAACAATGCCTTCAACAAGGCCATTGCTAGGCACCACCAATAAAGACCAGACCTCTGTTTTCACCATAGAAATCACGACTAGGTACTCAAAAGAGCACCACAAACAAAGAAGTCCTCCAATGATGCCACCCCCACTCACGGAGGCTACTACTACAAGTCACTTACCACGAGGCTCACATGAACTCATACCCGATCCGGACGGGAACATATCCCGCAAGCCAATTTTGAACAACTGCCCGTGAAGCAAATTTTCATCGCATCCAAGACCCCACATTCGTCATTTGCAGGTCCTTCAATCACGTCATGGCATTCTCCGCATGTGTTGATCCCTTGAAAATCTTGAAGAAGACATGTCTCAAGGTGTCAACAAAAACAAAGCTTCGTGATACCCCGGTGAAGCTGGTTGTGCTGATATTACAAGTGCACACGAGCGGCCCTTATCCAATCAAGATGTCAAAAGAGCGTCATATACGCCAGTCTTTGTCTTCCTTCGAAGGTGATGTATGGAACTCACCGATGGCCAAATCATAAAGTATTGATCACAGGTAGGACGGGGACTTCACGCGAAGACCACGAAGGCCACCGCCCGACTAATTATATTAGGAGACATGTGATTCCACAGGCAACCGGCCCCATCTTTCCAAGACGAGCGGTACCGACTGCCCCCCTAGGCGTTGCCTCTCTGGATCAATGACCTGACCTCCATCCGGATCTGTGTTGGGACGAGCTCAAGGGATGGTAGCCCCGCACCACGGCCATGGCCAGATGCGGGCCTATCTTGCCGCAGACAGCGAGCTCCAGGCCGGTGATACGTCCATTTTGCATCATGCTTTTATATCAATATTTATTGCATTATGGGCTGTTATTACACATTATGTCACAATAATTATGCCTATTCTCTCTTATTTTACAAGGTTTACATAAAGAGGGAGAATGCCGGCAGCTGGAATTCTGGGCTAGAGAAGGAGCAAATATTAGAGACCTATTCTGCACAGCTCCAAAAGTCCTGAAACTTCACAGATGATGTTTTCCAAATATATAAAAAATACTGAGTGCAAGAACCTCACCAGGGGGCCACACCCTTCCCACGAGGCTGGGGGGCGCGCCCTACCCCCTGGGTGCGCCCCTACCTTGTGGGCTCCCTGGTGGCCCTCCGGTTGTCATCTTCTGCTATATGGAGTCTTTCGATGGGAAAAAAAATTAACAAGTCATCTTCTCAAACGAAACTCCGCCACCACGAGGCGGAACCTTGGCGGAACCAATCTAGGGCTCTGGCGGAGCTGTTCTGCCGGGGAAACTTCCCTCCCAGAGGGGGAAATCATCGCCATCGTCATCACCAACGCTCCTCTCATCGGGAGAGGGCAATGTCATCAACATCTTCATCAGCACCATCTCATCTCAAAACCCTAGTTCATCTCTTGTATCCAATTCTTGTCTCCAAGTCCGGGATTGGTGCTAGTAGGTTGCTAGTAGTGTTAATTACTCCTTGTAGTTGATGCTAGTTGGTTTAATTGGTGGAAGATCATATGTTCAGATCCTATATGCATATTAATACCCCTCTGATTATGAACATGTTTATGCTTTGTGAGTAGTTACTTTTGTTCCTCGGGACATGGGAGAAGTCTTGCTATTAGTAGTCATGTGAATTTGGTATTCGTTCGATATTTTGATGAGATGTATGTTGTCTCTCCTCTAGTGGTGTTATGTGAACGTCGACTGCATGACACTTCACCATTGTTTGAGCCTAGAGGAAGGCATTGGGAAGTAATAAGTAGCTGATGGGTTGCTAGAGTCACAGAAGCTTAAACCCTAGTTTATGCGTTGCTTCGTAAGGGGCTGATTTGGATCCATATGTTTCATACTATGGTTAGGTTTACCTTAATACTTTTGTTGTATTTGCGGATGCTTATAATAGAGGTTAATCATAAGTGGGATGCTTGTCCAAGTAAGGGCAGCACCCAAGCACCGGTCCACCCACATACCAAATTATCAAAGTACCGAACGCGAATCATATGAACGTGATGAAAACTAGCTTGACGATATTCCCATGTGTCCTCGGGAGCGCTTTACGTCATATAAGAGTTTGTCCAGGCTTGTCCTTTGCTACAAAAGGATTTAGCCACCTTGCTGCACTTTATTTACTTTTGTTACTTATTGCTCGTTACAAATTATCCTATCAGAAAACTATCTGTTACCTATTATTTCAGTGCTTGCAGAGAATACCTTGCTGAAAACCGCTTATCATTTCCTTCTGCTCCTCGTTGGGTTCGACACTCTTACTTATCGAATGGACTATGATAGATCCCATATACTTGTGGGTCATCAAGATTCTTTTCTGGCGCCGTTGCCAGGGAGTGAAGCGCCTTTGGTAGGTGGAATTTGGTAAGGAAAAATTCATAGTGTGCTGAAATTTACTTTTACTTATTACTATGGAAAGTAATCCTCTGAGGGGCTTGTTCGGGGTATCTTCACCCCGACCAGTAGAGAAAAGAGTTGCTCCTTGACCTACTGAACCTACTGAAAATGAATATGAAAATGAAAATGCTTGCTTTGAAGTTCCTGCGGGTATGATAGAAAAACTGCTAGCTAATCCTTTTTTAGGAGATGGAACAAAACATCCTGATGAACATCTGATATATGTGGATGAAGTTTGTGGATTATTTAAGCTTGTAGGTGTACCCGGAGATGTTGTTAAGAAGAAGGTCTTTCCCTTATCTTTGAGGGGAGATGCATCGACATGGTATAGGCTATGTGATGATATGAGGTCTTGGAATTACAAACGATTGAAATTGGAATTTCATCAGAAGTTTTATCCTATGCATCTTGTTCATCGTGATCGCAATTATATATATAATTTTTGGCCTCGCGAATGAGAAAGCATCGCTCAAGCTTGGGAGAGGCTTAAATCAATGTTATATTCATGCCCCAATCATGAGCTCTCAAGAGAAATGATTATTCAAAATTTTTATGCTCGGCTTTCTGGTAACAATCGCACCATGCTTGATACTTCTTGTGCTGGCTCTTTTAGGATGAAGACTATTGAATTCAAATGGAATTTATTTGAAAGAATTAAACGCAACTCTGAAGATTGGGACCTCGACAATGGTAAGGAGTCAGGTATGACACCTAGTTTTGATTGTGTTAAATATTTTATGGATACCGATATTTTTCGTAAATTTAGCACTAAATATGACCTTGACTCTGAGATAGTAGCGTCTTTCTATGAATCGTTTGCTACTTATGTTGATCTCCCCAAGGAGAAGTGGTTTAAATATCATCCTCCGATAGAAATAAAATTAGCTGCACCTATTAAAGTTTAAGAAAAGACTATCACTTATAATGATCCTATTGTTCCTACTTCTTATGTTGAGAAACCACATCTCCCTGTTAGGATAAAGGATCATGCTAAAGCTTCAATTGTGGTTCATAAAAGCAATATCAAAACATATACACCTCCTGAGCAAGTTAAAGTTGAACCTAATATTGCTATTGTTAAAGATCTCTTGTCTGATAATATTGATGGACATGTCATTTATTTCTGTAATGAAACTGCTAGAATTACTAAATCCCGTGATGAGGATAAACCTAGACCTGTGGTAGGCATGCCTGTTATTTCTGTTGAAATATGAGATCATTGTTATCACGGCTTATGTGATATGGGTGCTAGTGTTAGTGCAATACCTTATTCCTTATACAAAGAAGTTATGCATGATATTGCACCTGCTGAGATGGAAGAAATTGATGTCACAATTAAACTTGCCAATAGAGATACTATTTCACCAATGAGAATTGTTAGAGATGTTGAAGTCTTGTGTGGGAAAACTAAATATCCAGCTGATTTTCTTGTTCTTGGTTCCCCACAATATAGCTTTTGTCCCATTATATTAGGTAGACCCTTCTTAAATACTGTTAACGCCACTATAGATTGCAAAAGAGATGTTGTTACTGTCGGTTTAGATGATATGACTCATGAATTTAATTTTTCTAAATTTCGTAGACAACACCGTGAAGAAGAATTACCTAGTAAGGATGAAATTATTGGTCTTGCTTCTATTGCCATACCTCCTAGTGATCCTTTAGAACAATATTTGCTATACCATGAAAATGATATGTTTATGAATGAAAGAAGGGAATTAGATGAAGTATTCTTTAAACAGGAGCCTATTCTGAAAAATAATTTACCTGTTGAAATCCTAGGGGATCCTCCTCCACCCAAGGGTGATCCCGTGTTTGAGCTTAAACCATTACCTGATACTCTTAAATATGCTTATCTTGATGAGAAAAAGATATATCATGTTATTATTAGTGCTAACCTTTCAGAGCATGAGGAAGAGAGACTATTGAAAACTCTGAAGAAGCACCATGCTGCTATTGGGTATACTCTTGATGATCTTAAGGGCATTAGTCCCACTCTATGTCAACATAAAATTAATTTGGAAGAAGACGCTAAACCAGTCCGCGATCATCAACGCCGGTTGAATCCTAAAATGAAAGAAGTGGTAAGAAAGGAGATACTAAAGCTCCTTGAGGCAGGTATAATTTATCCCGTTGCTGATAGTCAGTGGGTAAGTCCTGTCCATTGTGTCCCTAAGAAGGGAGGTATTACTGTTGTTCCTAATGATAAAGATGAATTGATTCCTCAAAGAATTATTACAGGTTATAGGATGGTAATTGATTTCCGAAAATTAAATAAGGCTACTAAAAAGGATCATTACCCCTTACCTTTTATCGATCAAATGCTAGAAAGATTATCCAAACATACACATTTTTGCTTTCTAGATGGTTATTCTGGTTTCTCTCAAATACCTGTGTCAGCCAAAGATCAATCAAAGACTACTTTTACATGCCCTTTGGTACTTTTGCTTATAGACGTATGCCTTTTGGTTTATGTAATGCACCTGCTACCTTTGAAAGATGCATGATGGCTATATTCTCTGACTTTTGTGAAAAGATTTGTGAGGTTTTCATGGACGACTTTTCCGTCCATGGATCTTCTTTTGATGATTGCTTGAGCAACCTTGATCGAGTTTTGCAGAGATGTGAAGAAACTAATCTCGTCTTGAATTGGGAAAAGTGCCACTTTATGGTTAATGAAGGTATTGTCTTGGGGCATAAAGTTTCTGAAAGAGGTATCGAAGTTGATAAGGCCAGGGTTGATGCTATTGAAAAGATGCCATCTCCCAAGGACATCAAAGGTATAATAAGTTTCCTTGGTCATGCCGGTTTTATAGGAGGTTCATTAAGGACTTCTCAAAAATTTCTCGGCCTCTGACTAATTTATTACAAAAAGATATACCATTTGTTTTTGATGATGATTGTGTAGAGGCATTTGAAATACTTAAGAAAGCATTGATCTCTGCACCAATTATTCAGCCACCTGATTGGAATTTACCCTTTGAAATTATGTGTGATGCTAGTGATTATGCTGTAGGTGCTGTTCTAGGACAAAGAGTTGATAAGAAACTAAATGTTATTCAATATGCTAGTAAAACTCTAGACAATGCTCAAAGAAATTATGCTATTATTGAAAAAGAATTCTTAGTAGTTGTATTTGCTTGTGATAATTTTAGACCTTATATTGTTGATTCTAAAGTAACAATTCACACTGATCATGCTGCTATTAAATATCTTATGGAAAAGAAAGATGCTAAACCTAGACTTATTAGATGGGTTCTCTTGCTTCAAGAATTTAATTTGCATATTGTTGATAGAAAAGGAGCCGAGAACTCCGTTGCAGACAACTTTTCTAGGTTAGAAAATGTGCTTGATGACCCACTACCTATTGATGATAGCTTTCCTGATGAGCAATTAAATGTCATAAATGCTTCTCATACTGCTCCATGGTATGCTGATTATGCTAATTACATTGTTGCTAAGTTTATACCACCTAGTTTCACATACCAGCAAAAGAAAAAGTTCTTCTATGATTTGAGGCATTACTTTTGGGATGACCCACATCTTTATAAAGAAGGAGTAGATGGTGTTATTAGAGGTTGTGTACCTGAGCAGGAACAGGAACAGATCCTACGCAAGTGTCACTCCGAAGTTTATGGAGGACACCATGCTGGAGATAGAACTGCACATAAGATACTGCAATCTGGTTTTTATTGGCCTACTCTCTTCAAGGATGCCCGTAAGTTTGTCGTATCTTGTGATGAATGTCAAAGAATTGGTAATATTAGTAGACGTCAAGAAATGCCTATGAATTATTCACTTGTTATAGAACCATTTGATGTTTGGGGCTGTGACTATATGGGACCCTTTCCTTCCTCTAATGGATATACACATATTTTAGTTGTTGTTGATTATGTTACTAAGTGGGTAGAAGCTATTCCAACTAGTAGTGCTGATCATAATACTTCTATTAAAATGCTTAAAGAAGTTATTTTTCCAAGGTTTGGAGTCCCTAGATATTAAATGACTGATGGTGGTTCACATTTTATTCATGGTGCCTTCCGTAAAATGCTTGCTAAATATGATGTTAATCATAGAATTGCATCTCCTTATCACCCTCAGTCTAGTGGTCAAGTAGAATTGAGTAATAGAGAACTCAAATTAATTTTTCAAAAGACTATTAATAGATCTAGAAAGAATTGGTCCAAGAAACTTGATGATGCATTATGGGCCTATAGAACTGCATATAAAAATCCTATGGGCATGTCCCCGTATAAAATGGTTTATGGAAAAGCATGTCACTTACCTCTCGAACTAGAACACAAGGCTTATTGGGCTATTAAAGAACTTAATTATGATTTTAAACTTGCCGGTGAGAAGAGGTTATTTGATATCAGCTCACTTGATGAATGGAGAACCCAAGCCTAGGAAAATGCCAAGTTGTTTAAAGAAAAAGTTAAAAGATGGCATGACAAAAGGATACAAAAGCGTGAGTTTAATGTAGGTGATTATGTATTGCTATTTGCTATACAACTCTCGCTTAAGATATTTTGCAGGAAAACTTCTCTCTAAATGGGAAGGTCCTTACGTTATCGAAGAGTCTACCATTCCGGTGCCATAAAAATCAACAAGTTCGAAGGCACAAATCCGAAGGTGGTAAGCGGTCAAAGAATCAAACACTATATCTCAGGTAATCCCATAAATGTTGAAACCAATGTTATTGAAACCGTAACCCCGGAGGAATACATAAGGGACACTTTCCAGAACGTTTCAGACTCCGAAAAGGAATAGGTATGTGGTACGGTAAGCAAACCGACCCCAAAACAGTTTTTAAGGCAATATTTCTCCGTTTTGGAATATTTAGAAAAATAGAAAAATAAGCAGCACTTCGGGAAGGACACGAGGGCTCCACGAGGGTGGAGGGCACGCCCCCTACCTCGTGGGCTCCCCGGACTCCGTTTTTGTACATAACATGTATTTTGGTCGGTAAAAATTCATTATATAATCTCCCGGGGATTTTGACTCCCGTATCACGCAAAAATCTCCTGTCTTTGTTTCGAGCTGTTTTTCTGACAGATCTAGATTATCATGGCATCTCCAAGTGCTCCCAAGGACAAGTTCTTTGAGAAGGTCATCAACCATGCAGCGACACCCTCAAACCATTGAGATGCGTGATGGGTTGCTGCACATCCATGATGCCGAGGGACCGAAGGGGACTGGAAGCATGGAGACGAGGCTCAAAGCAATGGAGCAACAAGTTTTCAAGTGTCAAGGGTTGGTGGAGCGTGGACTCAACTCCAACCACATGATGATCGTAGAATTCACCAACAAACACAAGCTGGATGTCGACAACATCGGGGAGACCATCTTCAAGCTTCACGAGAAAATTGAGCACCTTCAAGCTCAAATCTATGACCTGCAAAACCAAAACTGTGAGTATGAATATAGATTCAAAAGGATGAGTTTCGCTGCAGATTTGAGGATCCCGGAGACTCGGTCATCTTTCTATGATGGTGAGCCTATGCCTTGGAAGAAGGATGAAAAGCCTACGCCATCAACAAAATCACCACCGTCTCCACCAACAAAGAAGAATTTAGTATCTGGTATGGGCACTCCACTTGGCAACTGCCAAGCTTGGGGGAGTGCCCCGGTATCATATCACCATCACTTTTATCTTTACCATTTTTCTTAGTTCGATCCTTTCGTAATATCTTGATCTAGTAGAATAAAAGAAAAGAGAAAGAAATAAAAAGAAACAAAGAGATCATGTGAGTCCTATGGAGAGTAATGAGCTCACATAGAAAGAGTATGATGAGTAAAAGTTGTTGAGGGTTGACAAACACAGATTTGGTCATCGTTGCAATTAATAGGAAGTAATAAAGAAAGAGAGGTCTTCACATATAAATATACTATCTTGGACATCTTTTATGACTGTGAGCACTCATTAAAATATGACATGCTAAAGAGCTGATATTGGACAAGGAAGACAACATAATGGGTTATGTTTTCTTACATCTGAGATAAATTATATTGTCTTGGATCTTCCAACATGATGAGCTTGCCTTTCCCCCTCATGCTAGCCAAATTCATTGCACCAAGTAGAGATACTACTTGTGCTTCTAAATACCCTTAAACCAGTTTTGCCATGAGAGTCCACTATACCTACCTATGGATTGAGTAAGATCCTTCAAGTAAGTTGTCATCGGTGCAAAGCAATAAAAATTTCTGTCTAAATATGTATGATTGATTGGTGTGGAGGAAATAAGCTTTATACGAGCGTGTGATATGGAAGTAATAAAAGCGACAGACTGCATAATAAAGGTCCTTATCACAAGTGGCAATATAAAGTGACGTTCTTTCACATTAGGATTTTGTGCATCCAACCATAAAAGCGCATGACAACCTCTGCTTCCCTCTGCGAAGGGCCTATCTTTTACATTTATCTCCTTCATTGCATAAGAGTCATGGTGATCTTCACCCTTCCTTTTTACATTTTATCCTTTGGCAAGCAGAATATGTTGGAAAGATCTTGGTATATATGGCTAATTGGATGTGAGTTTTCATGAACTATTACTATTGGCATTACCCTTGAGGTAAAACGTTGGGAGGCAAAGCTGTAAGCCCCTATCTTTCTCTGTGTCCGATTAAAACTCCATACCCATAAGTATTGCGTGAGTGTTAGCAATTGTGAAAGATTATATGATAGTTGAGTATGTGGACTTGCTGAAAAGCTCTTATACCTTGACTCTTTCCTATGTTATGACAAATTGCAATTGCTTCAATACTGAGATTGTAGTTTGTTAGTTTTCAATGAAGTTTACGATTCATACTTGATATTGTGATTGAATTATTACTCTAGCATAAGATTTTATATGACAAGTATTATATAAGTTGTTGTTCTAAGAATGATCATGATGCCCTCATGTCCGTATTTTATTTTTATCAACACCTCTATCTCTAAACATATGGACATATTTTTCGATTTCGGCTTTTCGCTTGAGGACAAGCGAGGTCTAAGCTTGGGGGAGTTGATACGTCCATTTTGCATCATGCTTTTATTTCAATATTTATTGCATTATGGGCTGTTATTACACATTATGTCACAATACTTATGCCTATTCTCTCTTATTTTACAAGGTTTACATAAAGAGGGAGAATGCCGGCAGCTGGGATTCTGGACTGGAGAAGGAGCAAATATTAGAGACCTATTCTGCACAGCTCCAAAAGTCCTAAAACTTCACGGATGATGTTTTCCAAATATATAAAAAAATACTAAGCGCAAGAACCTCACCAGGGGGCCACACCCTTCCCACGAGGGTGGGGGCGTGCCCTACCCCTTGGGTGCGCCCCTACCTCGTGGGCCCCCTGGTGGCCCTCCGGTGGCCATCTTCTGCTATATGGAGTCTTTAGATGGGAAACAATTAACAAGTCATCTTCTCGGACGAAACTCCGCCGCCATGAGGCGGAACCTTGGCGGAACTAATCTAGGGCTCTGGTGGAGCTATTCTGCCGGGGAAACTTCCCTCCCGGAGGGGGAAATCATCGCCATCGTCATCACCAACGCTCCTCTCATCGGGAGAGGGCAATCTCCATGAACATCTTCATCAGCACCATCTCATCTCAAAACCCTAGTTCATGTCTTGTATCCAATTCTTGTCTCCAAGTCCGGGATTGGTGCTAGTAGGTTGCTAGTAGTGTTAATTACTCCTTGTAGTTGATGCTAGTTGGTTTAATTGGTGGAAGATCATATGTTCAGATCCTATATGCATATTAATACCCCTCTGATTATGTACATGTTTATGCTTTGTGAGTAGTTACTTTTGTTCCTGAGGACATGGGAGAAGTCTTGCTATTAGTAGTCATGTGAATTTGGTATTCGTTCGATATTTTGATGAGATGTATGTTGTCTCTCCTCTAGTGGTGTTATGTGAACGTCGACTACATGACACTTCACCATTGTTTGGGCCTAGAGGAAGGCATTGGGAAGTAATAAGTAGATGATGGGTGGTTAGAGTGACATAAGCTTAAACTCTAGTTTATGCGTTGCTTTGTAAGGGGCTGATTTGGATCCATATGTTTCATGCTATGGTTAGGTTTACCTTAATACTTTTGTTGTATTTGCGGATGCTTTCAACAGAGGTTAATCATAAGTGGGATGCTTGTCGAAGTAAGGGCAGCACCCAAGCACCGGTCCACCCACATACCAAATTATAAAAGTACCGAACGCGAATCATATGAACGTGATGAAAACTAGCTTGACGATATTCCCATGTGTCCTCAGGAGTGCTTTACATCATATAAGAGTTTGTCCAGGATTGTCCTTTGCTACAAAAGGATTGGGCCACCTTGCTGCACTTTATTTACTTTTGTTACTTATTGCTCATTACAAATTATCCTATCACAAAACTATCTATTACCTATTATTTCAGTGCTTGCAGAGAATACCTTGCTGAAAACCGCTTATCATTTCCTTCTGCTCCTCGTTGGGTTCGACACTCTTACTTATCGAAAGGACTACGATAGATCCCCTATACTTGTGGGTCATCAGCCAGCGGCCACCCGAGCTGGACGACGGAGAGTACGGAGAACCGGCGGCGGCCCATCTCAGGCGCTAGGGTTCGGGAGGAGCAGCGTGGGGAGCGAGCGAGGGGAAGGAGAAGTGGGGCAGCCCCGCTGCCACCAATCCTAGCGGCGGCGGCGAGGGAAGATGTAGCAATTACTAGTGTAAATTACTCCAACCGTGGCCAGTCTAAGAGGGTGCTTGGATATGTTTTAATCCCATGACTAAAAGTAGTGGGACCAAAACTTGCTAGCCTCATCCTGAAGGAAATATGACCTAGAGGCAATAATAAAGTTATAATTTATTTCCTTATATCATGATAAATGTTTATTATTCATCCTAGAATTGTATTAACCGAAACATGATACATGTGTGAATACATAGACAAACAGAGTGTCACTAGTGTGCCTCTACTTGACTAGCTCGTTGATCAAAGATGGTTATGTTTCCTAGCCATAGACAAAGAGTTGTCATTTGATAACGGGATCACATCATTAGGAGAATGATGTGATTGACTTGACCCATTCCGTTAGCTTAGCACTTGATTGTTTAGTATGTTGCTATTGCTTTCTTCCTGACTTATACATGTTCCTATGAATATGAGATTATGCAACTCCCGTTTACCAGAGGAACACTTTGTGTGCTACCAAATGTCACAACGTAACTGGGTGATTATAAAGGTGCTCTACAGGTGTCTCCGAAGGTACTTGTTGGGTTGGCATATTTCGAGATTAGGATTTGTCACTCCGATTGTCGCAGAGGTATCTCTGGGCCCACTTGGTAATGCACATCACTATAAGCCTTGCAAGCATTGCAACTAATGAGTTAGTTGTGGGATGATGTATTACGGAACGAGTAAAGAGACTTGCCGATAATGAGATTGAACTAGGTATTGAGATACCGACTGATAGATCCATTTTGCATCAGGCTTTTATATCGATATTTATCGCATTATGGACTATTATTTCACTTCATATCACAATACTTATGGCTATTCTCTCTTATTTTACAAGGTTTACACAAGGAGGGAGAATGCCGGCAGCTAGAATTCTGGTATGGCAAAGGAGCAAATATTAGAGACCTATTCTGCGCAACTCCAAAAGTCCTGAAACTCCATGGAACGTCTTAAAAGAAATAAAGAAAAATCCACGCCAAAGATGAAGGCCAGGGGGCCCACACCCTTCTCACAAGGGTGGGGGGCGTGCCCCCTACCTCGTGGGCCCCCTGGTGGCTCTCCGATGCCCATCTTCTCCTATATGAGCTCTTTCGATGAGAAAAAAATAAGGAGGAACTTTTCGGGACGAGACTCCGCCGCCACAAGGCGGAACCTTGGCGGATCCAATCTAGAGCTCCGGCAAAGCTGTTCTACCGGGGAAACTTCCCCCCCGGAGGGGGAAATCATCACCATCGTCATCACCAACGCTCCTCTCATCGGGAGAGGGCAATCTCCATCAACATCTTCACCAGCACCATCTCATCTCCAAACCCTAGATCATCTCTTGTATCCACTTCTTGTCTCAGAGTCCAGGATTGGTGCTCGTAGGTTGCTAGTAGTGTTGATTACTCCTTGTAGTTGATGCTAGTTGGTTTATTTTGTGGAAGATCATATGTGCAGATCCTATATGCATATTATTACCGTGAGTAATTACGTTCGTTCCTGAGGACAAGGGAGAAGTCTTGCTATGAGTAGTCATGTGAATTTGGTATTCATTTGATATTTTGATAAGATGTATGTTGTCTAGCCTCTAGTGGTGTTATGTGAACGTCGACTACATAACACTTCACCATTATTTGGGCCTAGTGGAAGGCATTGGGAAGTAATAAGTAGATGATGGGTTGCTAGAGTGACAGAAGCTTAAACCCTAGTTTATGCGTTGCTTCGTAAGGGGCTGATTTGGATCCATATGTTTCATGCTATGGTTAGGTTTACCTTAATAATTTTGTTGTAGTTGCGGATGCTTGCAATAGAGGTTAATCATAAGTGTGATGCTTGTTCAAGTAAGAAAAGCACCCAAGCACCGGTCCACCCACATATCAAATTATCAAAGTATCGAACGTGAATCATATGAACGTGATGAAAACTAGCTTGACGATATTCCCATGTGTCCTTAGGAGCGCTTTTCCTATTAAAAGGAGCCGAGAACCCCGTTGTAGACAACTTGTCTAGGTTAGAAAATGTGCTTGATGACCCACTACCTATTGATGATAGCTTTCCTGATGAGCAATTAAATGTCATAAATGCTTCTCATACTGCTCCATGGTATGCTGATTATGCTAATTACATTGTTGCTAAGTTTATACCACCTAGTTTCACATACCAGCAAAAGAAAAAGTTCTTCTATGATTTGAGGCATTACTTTTGGGATGACCCACATCTTTATAAAGAAGGAGTAGATGGTGTTATTAGAGGTTGTGTACCTGAGCAGGAACAGGAACAGATCCTACGCAAGTGTCACTCCGAAGCTTATGGAGGACACCATGCTAGAGATAGAACTGCACATAAGATACTGCAATCTGGTTTTTATTGGCCTACTCTCTTCAAGGATGCACGTAAGTTTGATGTTTGGGGTTTTGATTATATGGGACCTTCATCTACCTCTAATGGATACACACATATTCTAGTTGCTGTTGATTACGTTACTAAGTGGGTAGAAGCTATTCCAACTAGTAGTGCTGATCATAACACTTCTATTAAAATGCTTAAAGAAGTTATTTTCCCGAGGTTTGGAGTCCCTAGATATTTAATGACTGATGGTGGTTCACACTTTATTCATGGCGCTTTCCGTAAAATGCTTGCTAAATATGATGTTAATCATAGAATTGCATCTCCTTATCACCCACAGTCTAGTGGTCAAGTAGAGTTGAGCAATAGAGAGCTCAAATTAATTTTGCAAAAGACTGTTAATAGGTCTAGAAAGAATTGGTCTAAGAAACTTGATGATGCATTATGGGCTTATGGAACTGCATACAAAAATCCTATGGGTATGTCTCCGTATAAAATGGTCTATAGAAAAGCATGTCACTTACCTCTCAAACAAGAACATAAGGCATATTGGGCTATTAAAGAGCTCAACTATGATTTTAAACTTGCCGGTGAGAAGAGGTTATTTGATATTAGCTTACTTGATGAATGGAGAACCCAAGCTTATGAAAATGCCAAGTTGTTTAAAGAAAAAGTTAAAATATGGCATGACAAAAGGATACAAAAGCGTGAGTTTAATGTAGGTGATTATGTATTGCTATACAACTCTCGTTTAAGATTTTTTGCAGGAAAACTTCTCTCTAAATGGGAAGGCCCCTATGTTATCGAAGAGGTCTATCGTTCCGGTGCCATAAAAATCAACAACTTTGAGGGCACAAATCCGAAGGTGGTAAACGGTCAAAGAATTAAACATTATATCTCAGGTAATCCCATAAATGTTGAAACCAATATTATTGAAACCGTAACCCCGGAGGAATACATAAGAGACACTTTCCGGAATGTTTTAGACTCCAAAAAGGAATAGGTATGTGGTACAGTAAGTAAACCGACTCCAAAACAATTTTAAGGCAATATTTCTCCGCTTTGGAATATTTTGAAAAATAGAAAAATAAGTAGCAGTCCGGGAAGGACACGAGGGCCCCACGAGGGTGGTGGGCGCGCCCCCTATCTCGTGAGCACCTCGTGTGCTTTCCGGACTCCATTTTCTTGCACGTTACGTATTTTGGTTGGTAAAAATTCATTATATAATCTCCCGGAGGTTTTGACTCCCGTATCACGCAAAAATCCTGTTTTTTGTTTCGAGCTGTTTTTCTGAAAGATCTAGGTTATCATGACGGCCCCAAGCGCCTCCAAGGACAAGTTCTTCGAGAAGGTCATTAACCCTTACCTCGCGGAGGTGCTGCGACACCCTCAAACCATTGAGTTGCGTGATGGGCTGCTGCACATCCGCGATGAAGAGGGACCAAAGGGGACCGGAAGCATAGAGACGAGGCTCGAAGCATTGGAGCAACAAGTTTTCAAGTGCCAGGGGATGGTCGAGCGTGGAATCAACGCTAGCCACATGATGCTCGCGGAGTTCACTAACAATTACAAGCTGGATGCCAAGAACACCGAGGAAGCCATCTTCAAGCTATATGGGAAGATCGGGCACCTCCAAGCCCAAGTCTATGACCTTCAAAACCAAAACTATGAGTATGAATATAGATTCAAAAGAATGAGTTTGGCTGCAGATTTGAGGATTCTGGAGACTCGATCGTCTTTCTATGATGGTGAACATATGCCTTGGAAGATGGATGACAAGCCCGCATCATCAACAACACCTCCGCCGTCTCCTCCAACAAAGAAGAATTGAGAATCTGGGTATGGGCACTCCCCTTGGCAACTACCAAGCTTGGGGAGGTGCCCCGGTATCGTATCACAATCACAACTCTTATCTTTACCGTTTTTCTTAGTTCGATCTTATTAGAAGTATTTTGATCTAGTAGAATAAAGTTTATGGCATGATCTAGTTTTGAGTTTTGCTTTATGATATCTCTATGTAATCGAGTCCCTGAGCTATATATAATAAGTATTAGTGTTGAGTCAAGGGCTTAATTATTTTGCCATGATCTTGGGTGAATAAAAGAAAAGAGAAAAGAATAAAAAGAAGCAAAAGGTTCATATTGATCTTATTGAGAGTAATGACTTCACATAGAAAGAGTATGATGATTAAAAGTTGTTAGGAGTTGGCAGACATAGCTTTGGTCATTGTTGCAATTAATAGGAAGTAATAAGGAAAGAGAGGTTTTCACATATAGATATATTATCATTGACATCTTTTATGATTGGGAGCACTCATTAAAATATGACATGCTAAAGAGTTGATGTTGGACAAGGAAGACAACGTAATGAGTTATGTATTTCTTATATCTGAGATAAAGTATGTTGTCATGGATCCTCTAACTTGTTGAGCTTGCCTTTCCCCCTCATGCTAGCCAAATTCTCAGCACCAAGTAGAAATACTACTTGTGCTTCCAAATACCCTTAAACCAGTTTTGCCATGAGAGTCCACCATATCTACCTATGGATTGAGTAAGATCCTTCAAGTAAGTTGTCATCGGTGCAAAGCAATAAAAATTGCACTAAATATGTATGATTGATTGGTGTGGGAGAAATAAGCTCTATACGATCTTGTGATGTGGAAGTAATAAAAGCGACAGACTGCATAATAAAGGTTCATATCACAAGGGGCAATATAAAGTGACGTTCTTTCGCATTGAGATTTTATGCATTCAACCATAAAAGCGCATGGCAACCTCTGCTTCCCTCTGCGAAGGGCCTATCATTTATTATTATCTTCTACCTTATGCAAGAGTCATGGTGATCTTCACCTTTTCTTTTTCATTTTATCCTTTGGCAAGCTCAGCATGTTGGAAAGAACATGATATATAAATATATATATCTAATTGGATGTAGGGGAGCATGAACCATTATTGTTGACATTACCCTTGAGGTAAAAGGTTGTCGGGCAAAACTATAAGCCCCTATCTTTCTCTGTGTCCGATTAAAACTCCGTAACCACAAGTATCGCGTGAGTGTTAGCAATTATGGAGGACTAAATGATAGTTGAGTATGTGGACTTGCTTTTTAGCTCTGACATAGACTCTTTCCGATGTTATGATAAATTGCAATTGCTTCAATGACTGAGATTATAGTTTGTCGGACCCCAATAAGGTTTATGATTTATACTTTTGCATTGTGAATAGATCATCACTTGAACATAAGTAATCATATGACAAAATCTATATATGTTGTTGTTATAAGAATAATCATGATGCCTTCATGTCCGTATTTTATTTTTTATCGACGCCTCTACCTCTAAACATGAGGACATATTTATTGTTATCAGCTTTTCGCTTGAGGACAAGCGAGGTCTAAGCTTGGGGGAGTTGATACGTCCATTTTGCATCATGCTTTTATATCGATTATCGCATTATGGACTGTTATTTCACTTTATGTCACAATACTTATGGCTATTCTCTTTTATTTTACAAGGTTTACATAAGGAGGGAGAATGCCGGCAGCTGGTATTCGTTTAATATTTTGATAAGATGTATGTTATCTAGCCTCTAGTGGTGTTATGTGAACGTCGACTACATAACACTTCACCATTATTTGGGCTTAGATGAAGGCATTGGGAAGTAATAAGTAGATGATGGGTTGCTAGAGTGACAGAAGCTTAAACCCTAGTTTATGTGTTGCTTCGTAAGGGGCTGATTTGGATCCATATGTTTATGCTATGGTTAGGTTTACCTTAATACTTTTGTTGTAGTTGCGGATGCTTGCAATAGAGGTTAATCATAAGTGGGATGCTTGTTCAAGTAAGAACAACACCCAAGCACCGGTCCACCCACATATCAAATTAGCAAAGCATCGAACGCGAATCATATGAACGTGATGAAAACTAGCTTGACGATATTCCCATGTGTCCTCGGGAGCGCTTTTCCTATTATAAGAGTTTGTTCTGGCTTGTCCTTTGCTACAAAAGGATTGGGCCACCTAGCTGCACTTTATTTACTCTTGTTACTTGTTGCTCGTTACAACCTATCTTATCACAAAACTATCTGTTACCACTTATTTCAGTACTTGTAGAGAATACCTTGCTGGAAACCACTTATCATTTCCTTCTGCTCCTCATTGGGTTTGACACTCTTACTTATCGAAAGGACTACGATAGATCCCCTATACTTGTGGGTCATCAGCGACGATTAAATCTCGGGCAAGTAACATACCGATGACAAAGGGAACAACGTATGTTGTTATGCGGTTTGACCGATAAAGATCTTCGTAGAATATGTGGGAGCCAATATGAGCATCCAGCTTCCACTATTGGTTATTGACCGGAGACGTGTCTCGGTGATGTGTACATAGTTCTCGGACCTTTAGGGTCCGCACGCTTAAAGTTTGATGACGGTTATATTATGAGTTTATGTGTTTTGATGTACCGAAGGTAGTTCAGAGTCCCGGATGTGATCACGGACATGCCTAGGAGTCCCGAAATGGTGGTGACGTAAAGATCGATATATTGGACGACTATGTTCGGAAACCGGAATGGTTTCGGGGATTTTCGGGCATATACCGGAGTACCGGGGGGTTACCGGAACCCCCCGGGGAGACTAATGGGCCTATTGGGCCCTAGTGGAGAAGAGGAGGGGCGGCCAAGGGCAGCCGCGCGCCCCCTCCCACCCCCAATCCGAATTGGACAAGGAGGGGGCGGCGCCCCCTTTCCTTCCCCCTCTCTCACCTTCCCTCTCCTCTCCTACTCCCACATGGAAGGGGGAGTCCTACTCCCGGTGGGAGTAGGAGTCCTCATGGAGCGCGCCTAGGGTGGCCGGCCCCTCCCCCTCCTCCACTCCTTTATATACGGGGAGGGAGGCACCCCTTGGAGACACAACAATTAATCTCTTGGATCTCTTAGCCGTGTGTGGTGCCCCCCTCCACCATAATCCATGTCGATAACATCGTAGCAGTGCTTAGGCGAAGCCCTGCATCGATAGAACATCATCATCATCACCACACCGTCGTGCTGACGAAACTCTCCCTCAAAGCTCGGCTGGATCGGAGTTTGAGGGACGTTATCGAGTTGAACGTGTGCAGAACTCGGAGGTGCCGTGCGATCGGTACTTGATCGGTCAGATCATGAAGACGTACGACTACATCAACCGCGTTGTGCTAACGCTTCCGCTTTCTATCTACGAGGGTATGTGGACACACTCTCCCCTCTCGTTGCTATGCATCACCATGATCCTGTGTGTGCGTAGGAAATTTTTTGAAATTACTATTCCCCAACAGTGACATCCGAGCCTGGTTTTATGTGTAGATGTTATATGCACGAGTAGAACACAAGTGAGTTGTGGGCGATACAAGTCATACTGCTTACCAGCATGTCATACTTTGGTTTGGCGGTATTGTTGGATGAAGCGGCCTGGACCGACATTACGTGTAAGCTTACGCGAGACTAGTTCTACCGACGTGCTTAGCACACAGGTGGCTGGCGGGTGTCAGTTTCTCCAACTTTAGTTGAACCGAGTGTTGCTATGCCCGGTCCTTGAGAAGGTTAAAGCAACACTAACTTGACAAACCATCGTTGTGGTTTTGATGCGTAGGTAAAAACGATTCTTGCTCAGCCCGTAGCAGCCACGTAAAACTTGCAACAACAAAGTAGAGGACGTCTAACTTGTTTTTGCAGGGCATGTTGTGATGTGATATGGTTAAGGCATGATGCTATATTTTATTGTATGAGATGATCATGTTTTGTAACCGAGTTATTGGCAACTGGCAGGAGCCATATGGTTGTCGCTTTATTGTATGCAATGAAATCGCCCTGTAATTGCTTTACTTTATCACTAAGCGGTAGCGATAGTTGTAGAAGCAATAGTTGGCGAGACGACAACGATGCTACGATGGAGATCAAGGTGTCGCACCGTTGACAATGGTGATCATGACGGTGCTTCGGAGATGGAGATCACAAGCACAAGATGATGATGGCCATATCATATCACTTATATTGATTGCATGTGATGTTTATCTTTTATGCATCTTATTTTGCTTTGATTGACGGTAGCATTATAAGATGATCTCTCACTAAATTTTATGATAAAAGTGTGATACTTCTCCAACGTATCTATAATTTTTGATTGTTCCATGCTATATTATATTCTATTTTGGCCATTATTGGGGATTATCCTCACTTGAGGATTATCCTCATTGCTGCATAGAAGAATTACGTCCTGGAAGCATGATACGTCTCCGTCGTATCTACTTTTCCAAACACTTTTGCCCTTGTTTTGGACTCTAACTTGCATGATTTGAATGGAACTATCCCGGACTGACACTGTTTTCAGCAGAATTACCATGGTGTTATTTATGTGAAGAAACAAACGTTCTCAGAATGACCTGAAACTTCACGCAGCAACTTTTTGGAAAATATAAAAAATACCTGCAAAAGATGAAGGCCAGGGGGCCCACCACCTGTCCACGAGGGTGGGGGGCGCACCCCCTACCTCGTGGGCCCCCTGGTGCCTCTCCGACTCCAACTCCAACTCTATATATTGTGTTTCGGGGAGAAAAAAAATCAAGGAGAAGAATTCATCGCGTTTTACGATACGGAGCCGCTACCAAGCACTAAAACCTCTCGGGATGGCTGATCTGGAGTCCGTTCGGGGCTCCGGAGAGGGGAATCCGCCGCCATCATTATCATCAACCATCCTCCATCACCAATTTCATGATGCTCACCGCCGTGCGTGAGTAATTACATCGTAGGCTTGCTGGACGGTGATGGGTTGGATGGGATCTATCATGTAATTGAGTTAGTTTTGTTAGGGTTTGATCCCTAGTATCCACTATGTTCTGAGATTGATGTTGCTATGAGTTTGCTATGCTTAATGCTTGTCACTAGGGCCCGAGTGCCATGATTTCAGATCTGAACCTATTATGTTTTCATCAATATATGAGTGTTCTTGATCCTATCTTGCAAGTCTATAGTCACCTATTATGTGTAATGATCCGTTAACCCAGAAGTGATAATAATCGGGATACTTACCGGTGATGACCGTAGTTTGAGGAGTTCACGTATTCACTATGTGATAATGCTTTGTTCCGGTACTCTATTAAAAGGAGGCCTTGATACGTCTCCAACGTATCTATAATTTTTGATTGCTCCGTGCTATATTATCTACTGTTTTAGACATTATTGGGCTTTATTATCCACTTTTATATTATTTTTGGGACTAACCTATTAACCGGAGGCCCAACCCAGAATTGCTGTTTTTTGCCTGTTTTAGGGTTTCGAAGAAAAGGAATATAAACGGAGTCCAAACGGAATGAAACCTTCGGAAACGTGATTTTCTCATCAGATAAGATCCAGGAGACTTGGGCCCTCCGTCAAGAAAGCCACGAGGTGGTCACGAGGGTGGAGGGCGCCCACCCTAGGGCGCGCCCCCTGCCTCGTGGGCCCCTCGAAGCTCCACTGACATACTTCTTCCTCCTATATATATATATATATATATATATATATATATATATATATATATATATATATATATATCCACATACCCACAAACGATCGGGGACGGAGCCAAAAATCTAATTCCACCACCGCAACTTTCTGTATCCACGAGATCCCATCTTGGGGCCTGTTCCGGAGCTCCGCCGGAGGGGGCATCAATCACGGAGGGCTTCTACATCATCATCCAAGCCTCTCCGATGAAGTGTGAGTAGTTTACTTCCGACCTACGGATCCACAGCTAGTAGCTAGATGGCTTCTTCTCTCTTTTTGGATCTCAATACAATGTTCTTCCCCTCTCTCGTGGAGATCTATTTGATGTAATCTTTTTTTGTGGTGTGTTTGTTGAGACCAATGAATTGTGGGTTTATGATCAAGTCTATCTATGAATAATATTTGAATCTTCTCTGAATTCTTTTATGTATGATTGGTTATCTTCGCAAGTCTCTTCGAATTATCAGTTTGGTTTGGCCTACTAGATTGGTTTTTCTTGCCATGGGAGAAGTGCTTAGCTTTGGGTTCGATCTTGCGGTGTCCTTTCCCAGTGACAGAAGGGGCAGCAAGGCACGCATTGTATTGTTGCCATCGAGGATAACAAGAAGGTTTTTTTATCATATTGCATGAAACTATCCCTCTACATCATGTCGTCTTGCTTAAGGCGTTACTCTGTTTTTAACTTAATACTCTAGATGCATGCTGGATAGCGGTTGATGAGTGGAGTAAGAGTAGTAGATGCAGAGTCGTTTTGGTCTACTTGTCTCGGACGTGATGCCTATATACATGATCATACCTAGATATTCTCATAACTATGCTCAATTCTGTCAATTGCTCAACAGTAATTTGTTCACCCACCATAGAATACTTATGCTCTTGAGAGAAGCCACTAGTGAAACCTATGGCCCCCGGGTCTCTTTCTCATCATATCAATCTCCATCACTTTATTATTGCTTTGCTTTTACTTTGCTTTTACTTTTTACTTTGCATCTCTATATCAAAAATACCAAAAATATTATTTATCATCTCTATCAGATCTCACTTTCGTAAGTGACCGTGAAGGGATTGACAACCCCTAAGCGCGTTGGTTGCGTTGAGCTATTGTTTTTGTGTATGTACGAGGGACTCGAGCGTAGCCTCCTACTGGATTGATACCTTGGTTCTCAAAAACTGAGGGAAATACTTACGCTACTTTGCTGCATCATCCCTTCCTCTTCGGGAAAATCCAACGCAGTGCTCAAGAGGTAGCAAGAAGAATTTCTAGCACCGTTGCCGGGGAGTCTGCGCAAAAGTAAACATACCAAGTACCCATCACAATCCCCATCTCCCGCATTACACTATTTTCCATTTGCCTCTCGTTTTCCTCTCCCCCACTTCACCCTTGCCGTTTTATTCGCCCTCTCTCTCTCTCTATCCTCCCTCTCTCTCTCTCTATTTGCCTCTTTTGCCCGTTTGCTTTTTGTTTGCTCGTGTGTTGGATTGCTTGTTTGTCGCTATGGCTCAAGATAATACTAAATTGTGTGACTTCACCAATACCAACAACAATGATTTCCTTAGCACTCTGATTGCTCCCCTTACCGATGCTGAATCTTGTGAAATTAATACTGCTTTGTTGAATCTTGTCATGAAAGATCCGTTCTCCGGCCTTCCTAGTGAAGATGCCGCTACCCATCTTAATAGCTTCGTTGATTTGCGTGACATGCAAAAGAAGAAAGATGTCGATAATGATATTGTTAAATTGACGCTATTTCCTTTTTCGCTTAGAGATCGTGCTAAAGCTTGGTTTTCATCTTTGCCTAAAAATAGTATTGATTCATGGAACAAGTGCAAAGATGCTTTTATCTCTAAGTATTTTCCTCCCGCTAAGATCATCTATCTTAGAAACGATATTATGAATTTTAAATAACTTGATCATGAACATGTTGCACAAGCTTGGGAGAGAATGAAATTAATGATACGTAATTGACCTACTCATGGTCTAAATTTGTGGATGATTATACAAAAATTTTATGCCGGATTGAATTTTGCTTCTAGAAATATTTTAGATTCGGCCACGGGAGGCACTTTTATGGAAATCACTTTAGGAGAAGCTACTAAACTCCTAGATAATATTATAGTTAATTATTCTCAATGGCATCGAGGGAGTCCTGGATTAGGGGGTCTCCGGACAGCCGGACTATATCCTTTGGCCGGACTATTAGACTATGAAGATACAAGATTGAAGACTTCGTCCCGTGTCCGGATGGGACTCTACTTGGCATGGAAGGCAAGCTAGGCAATACGGATATGTATATCTCCTCCTTTGTAACCGACCTTGTGTAACCCTAGCCCCCTCCGGTGTCTATATAAACCGGAGGGTTTTAGTCCATAGGACAACAAACAATCATACCATAGGCTAGCTTCTAGGGTTTAGCCTCTCCGATATCGTGGTAGATCAACTCTTGTACTACTCATATTATCAAGAATAAATCAAGCAGGACGTAGGGTTTTACCTCCATCAAGAGGGCCCGAACCTGGGTAAAACATCGTGTCCCCAGCCTCCTGTTACCATCCGCCTTAGACTCACAGTTCAGGACCCCCTACCCGAGATCCGCCGGTTTTGACACCGACATTGGTGCTTTCATTGAGAGTTCCTCCATGTCGTGATCATTAGGCTTGATGGCTCCTTCAATCATCGATAGCGATGCAGTTCAGGGTGATACTTTTCTCCCCGGACAGATCTTTGTGTTCGGTGGCTTCGCACTACGGGCCAACTCGGTTGGCCATCTGGAGCAGATCAAGAGTTACGTCCCTGGCCACCAGGTCAGGTTTGGAAGCTTAAACTACACGGCCGATATCCGCCGATACTTGATCGTCGACGGATTCGAGCCCCTTCCTAGTGCGCCACACGGTCACGATGAGCATGATTTAGCTCTGCCATTGGACAGTGTTCAGGAGATCACGTCGGCAACCGCTCCGACCCTCAATTCGGATGCGCCATACATGGACGGGTGGATAGACCCCGCCATGGAGGCCGCGGTCTCATCGGCGATCGAGGCGAATATCGACCTTACCCTTCACGGGAGCCGTGACGCCGAACTACCGGATTCTTCCCCGGCCATAGACTCCGAACCGCCTGCGTCCGTGTCTATCGAATCCGACCGGGCGCCGATCATGGAGTTTACCTCCGCGGATATTTTTCAGCCCTCGCTCTTTGGCGACATGCTGAATTCATTAAGCTCTCTCTCCTTGTCAGGAGAGTCCGTCCCGAACTATGTTCGGCAGGATTGGGACGCGGATGACGAAGAAATTCGCTGCCCGCCCACCACCCACTTAGTAGCCACTGTCGACGATTTGACCGACATGCTCGACTTCGACTCCGAAGACATCGACGGTATGGACGACGATGTAGGAGACGAACAGGAACCACTGCCCACAGGGCACTGGACGCCCACTTCATCATATGATGTATACATGGTGGACACACCCAAAGAAAATGACGACGAGGAACAGAAGGACACAGAGAAGGGTTGTTCCCTCGAGAAGCAGTCAAAGCGGCGGCGTAAACGCCGCTCCAAATCCCGCTTTGGCAGAAACAACGGTCATATAGACCCAGCGATAGAGCAGGGTGAACCATCGCCCGACCAGGGCAACACAGAGAATCAAACCGAACAACCCGACCCCATCGAAGATAACAGTCCGGAAGACATCACACCAGACAAGCACCCGGAGCAATAGAATGCCCATCGAAGGCTGGTTGCCACTGCGAGGAGTCTGAAAAAGCAGAAGTAAAGGCTCAGGGCTGCACAAGACACACTCAAAATCAAATGGAGTGAAGTACTCAACACTGCAGCGAAGTACGGCGGTAATCGCCACATCAAGAGCTACCCGAAGCGAAAGTTGCTACCTGAATTCGATGAGGAGGCCTTAGATCCCCCGCAATCAAAAACAAAACGGCCATCCAGTCAGATAGACGACCTCGTGGCCAACATAGAATGGCAAACGACGCCGCACATAAGCCGGTACGCGATCCACGTGACGATTCGCATCAAAAGTACGACGCAACCAGATCCATCTATGGGCCACGCAAGCGCGCTCCAGCATGCAATGCAACACAACAAACATCCCAATACCACGGTACACCCAAATACAGGTGTGCCGCACACCCCCTATGTTTCACCGATGAGGTGCTGGACCATGAATTTCCAGAGGGATTCAAACCCGTAAACATAGAAGCGTACGATGGAACGACAGACCCTGGGGTCTGGATTGAGGACTACATCCTCCATATTCATATGGCTCGAGGAGACGATCTCCACGCCATCAAGTACTTACCCCTCAAGCTCACAGGGCCAGCTCGGCACTGGCTTAAAAGCCTCCCCGAAAACTCCATTGGAAGCCGGGAAGAGCTCGAAGACGCCTTTCGGGCAAATTTTCAAGGGACCTATGAAGTCCGGCAAGCTCAACGCCGAACACAAGGGGCAGGATACACCAAGTGAAGACGAGGACGAGCCTCACAAGCAAAGCACTGGGGAACAGAAGAAGTTCCCACTAGAAGTCAAAATAGTAAATGTATTACACATGACAAAGGGGAGAAACAAAGCGGCACTCCTAGAGACACATGCCCCAGGGCCTATCACCGCGGAGTCCTGCCACTGGTCGTTCCAATCGGTCACCTTCGACCATTGAGATTACTCGGGAAGTATCCGGCGTGCAGGATGGGCTACCTTGGTATTAGACCCAATAATTGACGGATACCACTTCACACGAGTCCTGATGGACGGTGGTAGCAATCTAAACCTGATATATCAAGACACAGTCCGCAAAATGGGGATAGACCCAACAAAATTTAGCCGCAGCAATACTACCTTTAAAGGAGTAACGCCAGGCCCAGAGGCCCATTGCACGGGCTCCCTGCTACTAGAGGTTATATTCGGCTTTCCCGATAACTTCCGTAGCGAAAATTTAACATTCCACATCGCTCCGTTCCAAAGTGGCTATCAAGCACTACTCGGACGTGAAGCTTTCGCGCGCTTTAACGCAATATCGCATTGCGCTTCCCTCATGCTTAAGATGCCCGATCCACGTGGCATCATTACAGTAAATGGAAATATTGGGCGCTCCTTGTGCACGGAAGACCGTGCGGCTGCCTTGGCAGCCGCACACTAAACGGCCTCACCAACTAAAGCATCTGACAACTCATTAAGACCATGGACATGGTTGGACGAGTCCGGTACTGCTATATGTAATTGATACAAGTTTGATGGCTATACCCCTATTACAATACAAGGGGCTCAACGCGCGCACACAAGTGACAATCAGGCTCAACTTTACTCATATTGTTTATTTAGTATAACTTACCTTTTGCACGACAACTTTTCAATTAAGTTCCTCTCTTTTTCAGATGACCATCATGCTACGCCCATCCAGAATATGGCATAACGGAGACACAGGCGCACACGTGCAGCAGGGACTCGTTCCAAGGATTCTTTTTAGATTAAGACCCTACGTAAACCTTTTTTACTGTCTCTTGTTGATACACATCCCTCGGATTCTCAGTACAATAGAGAAGAATGCTGACGTATTGGCATGTGGCCACATCAGAATATTGCATGTACCTGGACACCAGGGGCTTATTACAAAGGGCACTATTTAGGCCCGGTTTACACCATAAAGACCGAATACCTTAGGGAGTATTCGGCGTCGCAAGTTTGGCCTTATATGCATCAGCTCCGAATCATGTCTTTGGTCAAATGTTGGGTTTTCCGGCTCCTGTGTCTTGCTGCCTTACGTTCCGCTCTATTGGCTAAGGCGGCACCAGGAGAACTACTGCGATTGTGCCCTTGTTCATCCGGACGAGCACCTCAGTAGAGAAAGCCAAAAACTAACTGTCATGATATAGCGTGAGACTGGTCAACCACTCGATGACCTATAGGAATCTTCGGGATTCCTCCAATGAAGGGCCGTTTCCTGGCCAGGCATGTACGCACCCCGAATTCTGATAAGTGCGGAGCCACCAGGGGCTATATAGTAGCCCCACTGTCAAACTCCTCTGGCTAAGTGAAAGTGTTAAAGCATTATAGTCTGGTTGCCTAGCTCGCTGCGCTATCACCTCATTAATAGACCAAGACGTTGGGTCAAGTGTGAACATGCGTCTTCTGCGAACACCCCCGCATTATATGCATGGGGGCTGAAGCCGACGACTGGAATCTTTCAGGTTATATACATATATACATAAACGGCCGCACAGGAGGTATCATAATACTTCCGGGCAAAAGTATAAATACAGCCTTGATAAACTTAATAAAACATTGTTTTTACAATGGGAATACATGTCACTCAAACATAATATTATTCGAGCACTGGGCCTCTATCAAACGAGCGCCTTCAAGAACTTCTTCAAAATAGTGCTCGGCAGCCACTCGGCCTATGGCCAAACCCTGCGCCGCAACAGTGGTGGCATCCATCTCCGCCCAGTATGTTTTAACATGGGCAAGGGCCATCCGCAAGCCTTTGATGCACGCCGACCTCTTCATCGCATTAATGCGCGACACGCACCAAGGAATTGCTGCACCAAACTAAAATAGTTGTTCGGCTTTGGCCTTTCCGACCACAGATGATCCAGAACATACCTCATGGCGAGTCCGGACAATCTATTCAGCTCGGCCCATTCGGCAAGCCGATTAGTTAATGGAAGTGGACGTTCTGGAACATTAAATTGTGACCAGAATAGCTTGTCCACTTCACGATCTGTTTGATCTCGGAAGTATTCGGCCGCATCGACAGCACTCGCCGCCAAGTCCAGATATGCGTCCGCCGAACTCCACAGCCGGTCCAGAGGGGCATAATGAGGATCTCCAAACTTCCTCTGCAGCGTAAAGGGTTTCCCAGCCGCGATATCCCCGGCTTGACACAGCTCCTTCATTTTCGCTCTCATCGCAGAGCGGGTACCTTTGGTCGCCATCGTGGCCTTTTCCAGGTCCGTCGCCTTCGCCCGGTTTTCTTCTTCAAGAAGCTGGCAATGGTCGGCAGTATCTTTTAACTTTACAGCCATCTTGGCCATTTTCTCTTTGCTCTCGCCATGTGCGGCCTGTTCGGCCCTTAACTCTTTGGCCGCTTGCAAAGCAGCCGCATTGCTACTCCTTGCTTGCTCCTTGACTCGAGCAAGCTCCACCCGAAGGGTCTCCACGGTGGCCGCTACATCTGCAGTCACAACATATTAAAGATACTGGCATCATGCTGCTCTTATTATGTGACGATCACCAGAAAGGCCACTCACCCAGTGCCTTGTCAAGCTGCTCGTTGACAAGCACGACGTCGACATCTACCGCATCCAGCTGCCGCTTTAGTTCGGCATACCCATCAGTCCGGCTAGCCACCGGAACCTCCATCACCTGCACATAAAGGTAGTCTGGTTATTACATCGGACTATGATCCTCTGTTTGCCGCCGTTTTTGACGACAACCAGAGTCTCAGGGGCTACTATCTACACAGGGCACATCTAAAAATGTGCGGTACTTTCAAAAATATACATCATTTCACGTACCTCAAAACCCGTCAGTAGACTCATAAAGGCTTCATGCAGCCCGCTTTCGGCGGACGAAATCCTTTCAATCACCGTACCCATCAATATGCGGTGCTCTTCTGAGATAGCTGTCTTCTCTAGCAGATCCCTCCGTACATCCGACCGCGCACCAGACGATGTCGGACTCTTTTTGCTCTCTTCGAGAGCCGGATACTGAGGACTTCGGGTGGCCATAGGATTACCTTCTGGCCTTGCCGGATCAGGAGAAGCCCTCCGCGACGACACCTCAGGGTCGCCCGTTTCGTAAGGTAGCATGGCAGGGGGAGGCGTTTCGCTCTCCATCATCTCCGGAAGAAGATCCCCCAAAGATGAGCTCAGCTGAGAAGGGCTAAGATCCGAACTGCAAGATAAATACTTCGGTTATTTTCCTCAGAAGTAAGGTAGGATATCTCCACTATTAAATACCTTTTGATTACTTATAGCTCGTTAGAGGGCTGATCCCCGCGCGGACATTGTGCAGCAAGAACACCCTCCGAGGCAGGACCCTCTGGCGGAGATTTCTTCTCTCGTTTGGAAACCTTGATTTCCGGATCTTCGGAGGTAATCCTCTTCCTTCCCCGGGGAGAGAGAATGTCAGATTCTTCCCCTCGGTTATCCTCCCTCGCAGAGGCGCTCATTCCCTCGGTTGGAATAGGTACGATGAAGGCCTGCTTTCGCCCTCTTTATTCCCCCCTTCGTCTTCCTTTTAGGGCACCGGACAAGGTGCTGGCTCGAGCATCTTTTCCAGCACCGGATTGTCCAAGCCTTCAGGAAGAGGGGCCGAACACCGGATCATCTTCACCTTTGTTATCCAGTCCTAGTCAAAGAGCGATTCTTCAGAATGATGTCATGATAAATAAAAGGACAGTGTGTTCGGCCATGGGATTACTTACTTGGGCAGCGGTGCGGTTGCTGCTCATGCCCACGTCCTCGGTAGTCTCCGGACACTCTATTTGGGGTCCGAAGAACGATTTGTACATCTCCTCGTGCGTCATGCCACGGAAATTCTGAATAGTGCGCGGTCCTTCTGGGTTGAACTCCCACATGCGCAGGGGCCGGCGTTTGCAAGGCTGGACTCGACGAACCAGCATGACTTGCATTACTATAACCAGGCTGAAATGTCCCTCGAAGAGATCTCGGATACGGCTCTGCAGTATTGGCACGTCCTTGGCTGGACCCCAGCTCAGTCCCCTATTGGTCCATGACATCAGTTGTGGTGGAGGGCCCGAGCGAAAGGTGGGGGCAGCTACCCACTTGGCACTTCGGGGAGCTGTGACATAAAACCACTCCCGTTGCCACAATCCAGACACCTCTGGAAAGGAACCCTTTGGCCATGGAGCATCAGCAATTCTGCTAATTAAAGCACCTCCGCACGCTGCCTACTGTCCCTCGACCATCTTCGGCTTCACATCGAAGGTCTTGAGCCACAAGCCAAAGTGAGGGGTAATGCGGAGGAAGGCCTCACAAACGACAATAAATGACGAGATGTGAAGAAGGGAGTCCGGGGCCAGATCATGAAAATCCTGCCCGTAATAGAACATAAGACCCCTGACAAAGGGATCCAGAGCGAGGCCTAGTCCTCGGAGGAAGTGGGAGACGAACACAACGCTCTCGTTGGGTTCGGGGGTAGGGAAACCTGCCCTTGGGTGGGCAGCCTATGCGAAATTTCGGCGGTCAGATATCTGGCCTCCCTCAACTTCTTGATGTCCTCCTCCGTGATGGAGGAAGACATCCACCGGCCTTGAAGGCTGGATTCGGACATGATTGAAGGTCCGAAGCACCTGACCTTGGCTTTGGGTGTTACAACTCAAGGTGGGGGAGGGATTCGATTGAGCACGGGAGGGAGAAAAGTAACATCCTTGTCCCTTTATAAAGAGGGTGAATATCAAGCGTTCTCCTCGTGGCCGTTTGGGACTTGCCTAAAATCTAGGAGTCCTAGGCATGTTTGGGTTACCCACGTCCATATTGATGAGAATCCCATAATAAGGGGAACACGATCTCTGCTTTGACAAGACGTGTCAAGAAACCATCTCGCATTATGTGCGGGGCTGGTTAAAGAAAAACGGTTCAAATAATTACCGGGCCGTGGCGTGATGTCATGCTGCCAAAACGTGTCAGCAGATTAGATTTGTGGTATGTGGAACTTATTTTGCAGGGTCGGACACTATCCTTGTATTCGAATTCTTCCGTGGTGTATTCGGAGGAGGAACCCGCCTTGCAATGCCGAAGACAACACTGCGCGCCGGACTCATCATCATTGAATCCTGGTTCAGGGGCTACTAAGGGAGTCCTGGATTAGGGGGTCTCCGGACAGCCGGACTATATCCTTTGGCCGGACTATTAGACTATGAAGATACAAGATTGAAGACTTCGTCCCGTGTCCGGATGGGACTCTACTTGGCATGGAAGGCAAGCTAGGCAATACGGATATGTATATCTCCTCCTTTGTAACCGACCTTGTGTAACCCTAGCCCCCTCCGGTGTCTATATAAACCGGAGGGTTTTAGTCCATAGGACAACAAACAATCAAGCCATAGGCTAGCTTCTAGGGTTTATCCTCTCCGATCTCGTGGTAGATCAACACTTGTACTACTCATATTATCAAGAATAAATTAAGCAGGACGTAGGGTTTTACCTCCATCAAGAGGGCCCGAACCTGGGTAAAACATCGTGTCCCCAGCCTCCTGTTACCATCCGCCTTAGACACACAGTTCGGGACACCCTACCCGAGATCCGCCGATTTTGACACTGACAGACATACTGAAAGATCTACTAAAAAGGTGCATGTGATAGAAGAAATTAATGTTTTGAGTGGAAAGATGTATGGACTTATGAAATTATTTGCTAATAAGAGTGTTTCTTCTAATCCTAACGATGTGCCCTTGTCTACTTTGATTCAGAATAATAATGAATCTATGGATGTGAATTTTGTTGGTAGGAACAATTTTGGTAACAACGAAGATAGAGGAAATTTCAATCCTAGGCCTTATCCTAGTAATCCCTCTAATAATAATGGTAATTCCTACAACAATTCTTACGGAAATTATAATAAGATGCCCTCTGATTTTGAATCTAATATTAAAGAATTTATTTCTTTGCAAAAGAATTTTAATGCTATGATTGAAGAAAAATTGCTTAAGATTGATGATTTGGCTAGGAACGTTGATAGAATTTGCTCTTGATGTTGATTCTTTGAAACTTAGATCTATTGCACCTAAGCATGATATCAATGAGTCTCTCAAAGCCAAGAGAATTTCCATTGACGAGTGCAAAGAAAGAACCGCTAGGATGTGTGCTAAGAAAGATGCCTTTATAAAAGCGTGTTCTTCTAGTTCCTATGAAAATAATGACGAAGATCTAAAAGTTATTGATGTGTCCCCTATTAAATCTTTGTTTTGGAATATGAATCTTGATAATGATGGGACTGAATATGATCCACCTTTACCTAGAAGGCGTTCTAAGAATTCGGAATTTGTTGATCTTGATGCTAAATTTGATAAAAGTGGGATTGAAGAAATTAAAACGCTAGATGTTGCTAAACCCACTATTATGGATTTCAAGGAATTTAACTATGAAAATTGCTTTTTGATTGATTGTATTTCCTTGTTGCAATCCGTGCTAAAATCTCCTCACGCTTATAGTCAAAATAAAGCGTTCACTAAACATATCGTTGATGCCTTGATGCAATCTTATGAAGAAAAACTTGAATTGGAAGTTTCTATCCCTAGAAAACTTTATGATGAGTGGGAACCTACTATTAAAATTAAAATTAAAAATTATGAGTTTTATGCTTTGTGTGATTTGGGTGCTAGTGTCTCTACTATTCCCAAAACTTTGTGTGATTTGCTAGATTTCCATGACTTTGATGATTGCTCTCTAAACTTGCATCTTGCGGATTCCACTATTAAGAAACCTATGGGAACAATTAATGATGTTCTTATTGTCGCCAATAGGAATTATGTGCCCGTAGATTTTATCGTTCTTGATATAGATTGCAATCCTTCTTGCCCTATTATTCTTGGTAGACCTTTCCTTAGAACGGTTGGTGCAATTATTGATATGAAGGAAGGGAATATTAGATTCCAATTTCCATTAAAAAAGGGCATGGAACACTTTCCTAGAAATAAAATAAAATTACCATATGAATCTATCAAGAGGGCCACTTATGGATTGCCTACCAAAGATGGCAATACTTAGATCTATTCTTGCTTGTTATGCCTAGCTAGGAGCGTTAAACGATAGCGCTTGTTGGGAGGCAACCCAATTTTATTTGTATTACTTGCTTTTTGCTCATGTTTAGTAATAAATAAATTATCTAGCCTCTGTTTTGGTTGTGTTTTTGTGTTTAATTAGTGTTTGTGCCAAGTAGAACCGTCGGGAAGACGTGGGGAAAGTCTTATTGAACTTGCTGTAAAAAACAGAAACTTTAGCGCTCAGGAGAACTGCTGTCATTTTTATTTGGAGAGTGATATTTAGTTAATTATTTTTGCAGATGATTAATAGATAAATTCCTCACGTCCACCAATTTATTTCAGAATTTGTGGGGTTCCAGATCTTGCGCTAGCTACAGATTACTACAGACTGTTCTATTTTTGACAGATTCTGTTTTTCGTGTGTTGTTTGCTTATTTTGATGAATCTATGGCTAGTAAAATAGTTTATAAACCATATAGAAGTTGTAATACAGTGGGTTTAACACCAATATAAATAAATAATGAGTTCATAACATTATCTTGAATTGGTATTTTGTTTTCTTTCGCTAACGGGGCTCACGAGATTTTCTACTTTAAGTTTTCTGTTGTGAAGTTTTCAAGTTTTGGGTAAAGATTTGATGGACTATGAAACAAGGAGTGGAAAGATCCTAATCTTGGGGATGAACATGGCACCCCAAGATAATCTAAGGACACCAAAAAGCTAAAGCTTGGGGATGCCCTGGAAGGCATCCTGTCTTTCGTCTACTTCTATCGGTAACTTTACTTGGAACTATATTTTTATTCACCACATGATATGTGTTTTGCTTGGAGCGTCTTTTATGATTTGAGTCTTTGCTTTCTAGTTTACCAAAATCATCCTTTCTGTACACACCTTTTGAGAGAGCCATACATGCTTTGGAATTTGATAGAATAATCTATGTGCTTCAATTATATCTTTTGAGCTTTATAGTTTTTCTCTAGTGCTTCACTTATATCTTTTAGAGCACGGTGGTGGATTTGTTTTATAGAAACTATTGATATCTCATGCTTCATTTAGATTATTTTGAGAGTCTTAATAGCATGGTAATTTGCTTAAAATCCTAATATGCTTGGTATGCAAGATTAATAATAAAACGTTCGTATGAGTGTGTTGAATACTAAGAAATGTTTGATGCTTGATGATTGTTTTGAGATATGGAGGTAATAATATCAAAGTCATGCTAGTTGAGTCGTTGTGAAATTGAGAAATACTTGTGTGGAAGTTTGCAAGTCCCGTAGCATGCACGTATGGTAAACGTTATGCAACAAATTTGAAACATGAGGTGTTATTTGATTGTCTTCCTTATGAGTGGCGGTCGGGGACGAGCGATGGTCTTTTCCCACCAATCTATCCCCCTAGGAGCATGCGCGTAGTGCCGAGGTTTTTGATGACTTGTAGATTTTTGCAATAAGTATGTGAGTTCTTTATGACTAATGTTGAGTCCATGGATTATTCGCACTGTCACCCTTCCATCATTGCTAGCCTCTTCGGTACCGTGCATTGCCCTTTCTCACATTGAGAGTTGGCGCAAACTTCGCCGGTGCATCCAAACCCCATGATATGATACGCTCTTTCAAACATAAACCTCCTTATATCTTCCTCAAAACAGCCACTATACCTACCTATTATGGCATTTCCATAGCCATTCCGAGATATATTGCCATGCAACTTTCCATCATTCCGTTCATCATGACACATTCATCATTGTCATATTGCTTAGCATGATCATGTAGTAAACATAGTATTTGTGGCAAAGCCACCGTTCATAATTCTTTCATACATGTCACTCTTGGTTCATTGCATATCCCGGTACACCGCCGGAGGCATTCATATAGAGTCATCTTTGTTCTAGTATCGAGTTGTAATCATTGAGTTGTAAATAAATAGGAGCGTGATGATCATCATTGTTAGAGCATTGTCCCAAGTGAGGAATAAATAAAATAAAATAAAATAAAAGAAAGGCCATAAAAATAGAGAAGGCACAAAAAAATAAAGGCCATAAAAAAAGAGAAGGCCCAAAAAATGAGAGAAAAAGAGAGAAGGGACAATGTTACTATCCTTTTACCACACTTGTGCTTCAAAGTAGCACCATGACCTTCATAGTAGAGATTCTCTCATATTATGACTTTCATATACTAGTGGGAATTTTTCATTATAGAACTTGGATAGTATATTCCAACAATGGGCCTCCTTAAGTGCCCTAGGTCTTCGTGAGCAAGCAAGTTGGATGCACACCCACTAGTTTAATTTGTTGAGCTTTCATACATTTATAGCTATAGTGCATCCGTTGCATGGCAATCCCTACTCCTTGCATTAACATCAATTGGTGGGCATCTCCATAGCCCATTGATTAGCCTCATTGATGTGAGACTTTCTCCTTTTTTGTCTTCTCCACACAACCCCCTCATTATATTCCATTCCACCCATACTGCTATGTCCATGGCTCGCACTCATATATTGCATGAAAGTTTATAGGTTTGAGATTACTAAAGTATGAAACAATTGCTTGGCTTGTCATCGGGGTTGTGCATGATGAGAGCATTCTTGTGTGACGAAAATGAAACTTGACTAAACTATATGATTTTGTAGGGATGAACTTTCTTTGGCCATGTTATTTTGAGAAGACATAATTGCTTAGTTAGTATGCTTGAAGTATTATCATTTCTATGTCAATATGAACTTTTGTCTTGAATCTTTCGGATCTGAATATTCATACCACAATTAAGAAGAATTACATTAAAATTATGCCAAGTAGCACTCTGCATCAAAAATTCTGTTTTTATCATTTACCTACTCGAGGACGAGCAGGAATTAAGCTTGGGGATGCTTGATATGTCTCAAACGTATCTATAATTTTTGATTGCTCCATGCTATATTATCTACTGTTTTAGACATTATTGGGCTTTATTATCCACTTTTATATTATTTTTGGGACTAACCTATTAACTGAAGGCCCAGCCTAGAATTGTTGTTTTTTGCCTGTTTTAGGGTTTCGAAGAAAAGGAATATCAAACGGAGTCCAAACGGAATGAAACCTCGGAAACGTGATTTTCTCATCAGATAAGATCCAGGAGACTTGGACCCTTCGTCAAGAAAGCCACAACGTGGTTGCGAGGGTGGAGGGCGTGCCCCCCCCTAGGGCGCGCCCCCTGCCTCGTGGGCCCCTCGAAGCTCCACAGATGTACTTCTTCCTCCTATATATATCCACGTACCCCCAAACGATCGGGGATGGAGCCAAAAACCTAATTCCACCGCCGCAACTTTCTGTATCCATGAGATCCCATCTTGGGGCCTGTTCCAGAGCTCCGCCGGAGGGGGCATCGATCACGGAGGGCTTCTACATCATCATCCAATCCTCTCCAATGAAGTGTGAGAAGTTTACTTTAGACCTACGGGTCCATAGCTAGTAGCTAGATGGCTTGTTCTCTCTTTTTGGATCTCAATACAATGTTCTCCCCCTCTCTCGTGGAGATCTATTCGATGTAATCTTTTTTTTGCGGTGTGTTTGTTGAGACCAATGAATTGTGGGTTTATGATCAAGTCTATCTATGAATAATATTTGAATCTTCTCTGAATTCTTTTATGTATGATTGATTATCTTTGCAAGTCTCTTCGAATTATCAGTTTGGTTTGGCCTACTAGATTGGTTTTTCTTGCCATGGGAGAAGTGCTTAGCTTTGGTTTCGATCTTGCGGTGTCCTTTCCTAGTGACAGAATGGTAGCAAGGCACATATTGTATTGTTGCCATCGAGGATAACAAGAAGGTTTTTTTATCATATTGCATGAAACTATCCCTCTACATCATGTCATCTTGCTTAAGGTGTTACTCTGTTTTTAACTTAATACTCTAGATGCATGCTGGATAGCGGTTGATGAGTGGAGTAATAGTAGTAGATGCAGAGTCGTTTCGGTCTACTTGTCTCGGACGTGATGCCTATATACATGATCATACCTAGATATTCTCATAACTATGCTCAATTTTGTCAATTGCTCAACAGTAATTTGTTCACCCACCATAGAATACTTATGCTCTTGAGAGAAGCCACTAGTGAAACCTATGGCCCCCGGGTCTCTTTCTCATCGTATCAATCTCCATCACTTTATTATTGCTTTGCTTTTACTTTGCTTTTACTTTTTACTTTGCATCTCTATACCAAAAATACCAAAAATATTATTTATCATCTCTATCAGATCTCACTTTCGTAAGTGACCGTGAAGGGATTGACAACCCCTAAGCGCGTTGGTTGCGTTGATACATTGTTTTTGTGTAGGTACGAGGGACTCGAGCGTAGCCTCCTACTGGATTGATACATTGGTTCTCAAAAACTGAGGGAAATACTTAGCTACTTTGCTGCATCATCCCTTCCTCTTCGAGGAAATCCAACGCAGTGCTCAAGAGGTAGCAGGCCTTAATATCCGTTAGTTTCCAAGGACCCCGTTGCCACGGGAGGGTAGGACAAAAGATGGCATGCAAGTTCTTTTCCATAAGCACGTATGACTATGTTCGGAATACATGCCTACATTATATCAATGAAGTGGAGCGAGTTCTGTGTCACCCTAGGTTATGACTGTTACATGATGAACCACATCCGGCATAATTCTCCATCACCGATCCATTGCCTACGAGCTTTCCATACATTGTTCTTCGCTTATTTACTTCCCCGTTGTTATTGCTATCATCACTACAAAATACCAAAAACATTACTTTTACTACTGTTACCTTTGGTTACCATTACCACTACTATCATATTACTTTGCTACTAAACACTTTGCTGCAGATACTAAGTTTCCAGGTGTGGTTGAATTGACAACTCAGCTGCTAATACTTGAGAGTGTTCTTTATCTCCCCTTGTGTCGAATCAATAAATTTGGGTTGAATACTTTATCCTCAAAAATTGTTGCGATCCCCTATACTTGTGGGTTATCAAAGCACCGCTAGGTGCCAAACCTGCTGCAGGAGCAACACCATATGTTATGAACGTCTGGCAGAGCAAAGCTGATGACTACTCGATAGTTCAGTGTGCCATGCTTTACGGCTTAGAACCGGGACTTTAACGACGTTTTGAATGTCATGGAGCATATGAGATGTTCCAGGAGTTGAAGTTAATATTTCAAGCAAATGCCCGGATTGAGAGATATGAAGTCTACAATAAGTTCTACAGCTGCAAGATGGAGGAGAATAGTTCTGTCAGTGAGCATATACTCAGAATGTCTGGGTATAACAATCACTTGATTCAACTAGGAGTTAATCTTCTGGATGGTAGCGTCATTGACAGAATTCTTCAATCACTGCCACCAAGCTACAAGAGCTTCGTGATGAACTATAACATGCAAGGGATGGATAAGACAATTACCGAGCTCTTCGCAATGCTAAAGGCTGTGGAGGTAGAAATGAAGAAGGAGCATCAAGTGTTGATGGTCAATAATACCACCATTTGCAAGAAAAAGGGCAAAGGGAAGAAGAAGGGGAACTTCAGGAAGAACAGCAAACAAGTTGCTGCTCAAGAGAAGAAACCCAAATCTGGACCTAAGCCTAAGACTGAGTGCTTCTACTACAAGCAGACTGGTCACTGGAAGCGGAACTGTCCCGAGTATTTGGCGGATAAGAAGGATGGCAAGATGAACAAAGGTATATGTGATATACATGTTATTGATGTGTACCTTACTAGAGCTCGCAGTAGCACCTGGGTATTTGATACTGGTTCTGTTGCTAATATTTGCAACTCAAAACAGGGACTACGGATTAAGCGAAGACTGGCTAAGGACGAGGTGACGATGCGTGTGGGAAATGGTTCCAAAGTCGATGTGATTGCCGTCGGCACGCTACTGTTGGGGAACATATTTCCTTCAGCTACCTCTACATCTACCTTCGGGATTAGTTTTAGACCTAAATAATTGTTATTTGGTGCCAGCGTTCAGCATGAACATTATATCTGGATCTTGTTTGATGCGAGACGGTTATTCATTTAAATCTGAGAATAATGGTTGTTCTATTTATATGAGTAATATCTTTTATGGTCATGCACCCTTGAAGAGTGGTCTATTTTTGTTGAATCTCGATAGTAGTGATACACATATTCAAAATGTTGAAGCCAAAAGATGCAGAGTTGATAATGATAGTGCAGCTTATTTGTGGCACTGCCGTTTAGGTCATATTGGTGTAACGCGCATGAAGAAACTCCATACTGGTGGACTTTTGGAATCACTTGATTATGAATCACTTGGTACTTGCGAACTGTGCCTCATTGGCAAGATGACTAAAACGCCGTTCTCCGGAACTATGCAGCGAGCAACTGATTTGTTGGAGATCATACATACTGATGTATGTGGTCCAATGAATGTTGAGGCTCGCGGCGGATATCGTTATTTTCTCACCTTCACAGATGATTTAAGCAGATATGGGTATATCTACTTAATGAAACATAAGTCTAAAACATTTGAAAAGTTCAAAGGATTTCAGAGTAACGTTGAAAATCATCATAACAAGAAAATAAAGTTTCTACAATCTGATCATGGAGGAGAATATTTGAGTTACAAGTTTGGTCTACATTTGAAACAATGCGTAATAGTTTCGCAACTCATGCCACCCGGAACAACACAGCGTAATGGTGTGTTCGAACGTCGTAATCGTACTTTACTAGATATGGTGCGATCTATGATGTCTGTCGGTGTCAAAACCGGCGGATCTCGGGTAGGGGGTCCCGAACTGTGCGTCTAAGGCGGATGGTAACAGGAGGCAGGGGACACGATGTTTACCTAGGTTCGGGCCCTCTCGATGGAGGTAATACCCTACGTCCTGCTTGATTGATCTTGATGATATGAGTATTACAAGAGTTGATCTACCACGAGATCATTGAGGCTAAACCCTAGAAGCTAGCCTATGGGAAATCATCGCCATCGTCATCACCAACGCTCCTCTCATCGGGAGAGGGAAATCTCCATCAACATCTTCACCAGCACCATCTCCTCTCAAAACCCTAGTTCATCTCTTGTATCCAATTCTTGTCTCCAAGTCTGGGATTGGTACCTGTGGGTTGCTAGTAGTGTTAATTACTCCTTGTAGTTGATGCTAGTTGGTTTATTTGGTGGAAGATCATATGTTCAGATCCTATATGCATATTAATACCCCTCTGATTATGAACATGAATATGCTTTGTGAGTAGTTACGTTTGTTCCTGAGGACATGGGAGAAGTCTTGCTATTAGTAGTGATATGAATTTGGTCTTCGTTCGATATTTTGATGAGATGTATGTTGTCTCTCCTCTAGTTGGGTTATGTGAACATCAGCTACATAACACTTCATCATTATTTGGTCCTAGAGGAAGGCATTGGGAAGTAATAAGTAGATGATGGGTTGCTAGAGTGACAGAAGCTTAAACCCTAGTTTATGTGTTGCTTCGTAAGGGGCTAATTTGGATCCATATGTTTCATGCTATGGTTAGGTTTACCTTAATACTTTTATTGTAGTTGCGGATGCTTGCAATAGAGGTTAATCATAAGTGGGATGCTTGTCCAAGTAAGGACAGTACACAAGCACCGGTCCACCCACATATCAGATTATCAAAGTACCGAACGCGAATCATATGAGCGTGATGAAAACTAGCTTGACGATATTCCCATGTGTCCTCGGGAGCGCTTTTCTTTATATAAGAGTTTGTCCAGGCTTGTCCTTTGCTACAAAAAGGATTGGGCCAACTTTCTGCACTTTATTTACTTTTGTTACTTGTTGCTCGTTACCAATTAACTTAGCACAAAACTATTTGTTACCACTTATTTCAGTACTTGCAGAGAATACCTTACTGGAAACCGCTTAACATTTCCTTCTGCTTCTCGTTAGGTTCGACACTCTTACTTATCGAAAGGACTACGATAGATCCCCTATACTTGTGGGTCATCAAGACTCTTTTCTGGTGCCGTTGCCAGGGAGTGAAGCGCCTTTGGTAGGTGGAATTTGGTAAGGAAAAATTTATATAGTGTGCTGGAATTTACTGTCACTTGTTACTACGGAAAGTAATCCTCTGAGGGGCTTGTTCGCGGTATCTTCACCCCGACCAGTAGAGCAAAGAGTTGCTCCTCAACCAACTGAACCTACTAAAAATGAAAATGAAAATGAAAATGTCTGCTTTGAATTTCCTTCGGGTATGTTAGAAAAATTGCTAGCTAATCCTTTTGCAGGAGATGGAACAATGCATCCTGATGAGCACCTAATATATGTTGATGAAGTTTGTGGATTATTTAAGCTTGCAGGTGTACCCGGAGATGTTGTTAAGAAGAAGGGCTTCCCTTTATCTTTGAGGGAAGATGCATTGACATCGTATAGGCTATGTGATGATACGGGATCATGGAACTACAAACGATTGAAATTGGAATTTCATCAGAAGTTTTATCCTATGCATCTTGTTCATCGTGATCGCAATTATATATATAATTTTTGGCCTCGCAAAGGAGAAAGCATCGCTCAAGCTTGGGGGAGGCTTAAATCAATGTTATATGCATGCCCCAATCATGAGCTCTCAAGAGAAATGATTATTTTCAAAATTTATATGCTCGGCTTTCTGATAACAATCGCACCATGCTCAATACTTCTTGTGCTGGCTCTTTTATGATGAAGACTATTCAATTCAAATGGGATTTATTGGAAAGAATTAAACGCAACTCTGAAGATTGGGACCTCGACGAAGGTAAGGAGTCAGGTATGACACCTAAGTTTGATTGTGTTAAATGTTTTATGGATACCGATGTTTTCCGTAAATTTAGCACTAAATATGGACTTGACTCTAAGATAGTAGCTTCTTTGTGTGAATCATTTGCTACTTATGTTGGTCTCCCCAAGGAGAAGTGGTTTAAATATCATCCTCCCATATCAGTAAAAGTAGCTGAACCTATTAAAGTTGAAGAAAAGATTATCACTTATAATGATCATGTTGTTCCTACTTCTTATGTTGAGAAACCACCTTTCCCTGTTAGGATAAAGGATCATGCTGAAGCTTCAATTGTGATTCGTAAAAGCAATATTAGAACATATACACCTCCTGAGCAACTTAAAGTTAAACCTAATATTGCTATTGTTAAAGATCTTTTGGCTGATAATATTGATGGGCATGTTATTTATTTCTGTGATGAAACTGCTAGAATTGCTACACCTTGTGCTAAAGATAAACCTAGACCTGTGGTAGGCATGCCTGTTATTTCTATTAAAATAGGAGATCATTGTTATCATGGCTTATGTGATATGGGTGCCGGTGCTAGTGCAATACCTATTGGCCTATATAGAGAAATTATGCATGATATTGCACCTATTGAGTTAGAAGATATTGATGTCACAATTAAACTTGCCAATAGAGATACCATATCACCAATGGGAATTGTTAGAGATGTTGAAGTCTTGTGTGGGAAAACTAAATATCCTGCTAATTTTCTTTTTCTTCGTTCCCCACAAGATAGCTTTTGTCCCATTATATTTGGTAGACCCTTCTTGAACACTGTTAATGCTAAGATAGATTGCAAAAAGGATTTTGTTACTATCGGTTTAGATGATATGTCTCATGAATTTAATTTCTCTAAATTTAGTAGACAACACCGTGAAGAAGAATTACCTAGTAAGGATGAAATTATTGGTCTTGCTTCTATTGTCGTACCTCCTAGTGATCCTTTAGAACAATATTTGCTAGACCATGAAAATGATATGTTTATGAATGAAAGAAGGGAAATAGATGAAGTATTCTTTAAACAGGAACCTATTCTGAAACACAATTTGCCTGTTGAAATCCTAGGGGATCCTCCTCCACCCAAGGGTGATCCCGTGTTTGAGCTTAAACCGTTGTCTGATACTCTTAAATATTCTTATCTTGATGAGAAAAAGATATATCATGTTATTATTAGTGCTAACCTTTCAGAGCATGAGGAAGAGAGATTATTAAAAACTTTGAAGAAGCATCGTGCTGCTATTGGGTATACTCTTGATGATCTTAAGGGCATTAGTCCCACTCTATGTCAACATAAAATAAATTTGGAAGAAGATGCTAAACCAGTTCGTGATCATCAACGACGGCTGAATCCTAAAATGAAAGAGGTGGTAAGAAAGGAAATACTAAAGCTCCTTGAGGCAGGTATAATCTATCCCGTTGTTGATAGTCAGTGGGTAAGTCATGTCCATTGTGTCCCTAAGAAGGGAGGTATTACTGTCGTTCCTAAAGATAAAGATGAATTGATTCCTCAAAGAATTATTACAGGTTATAGGATGGTAATTGATTTCCACAAATTAAATAAGGCCACTAAAAAGGATTATTACCCCTTACCTTTTATTGATCAAATGCTAGAAAGATTATCCAACCATACACATTTTTGCTTTCTAGATGGTTATTCTGGTTTCTCTGAAATACATGTGTCAGCCAAGGATCAATCAAAGACTACTTTTACTTGTCCCTTTGTTACTTTTGCTTATAGACGTATGACTTTTTGTTTATGTAATGCACCTACTACCTTTCAAAGATGCATGATGGCTATATTCTCTGACTTTTGTGAAAAGATTTGTGAGATTTTCATGGATGATTTCTCCGTCTATGGATCTTATTTTGATGATTGCTTGAGCAACCTTGATCGAGTTTTGCAGAGATGTGAAGAAACTAATCTTGTCTTGAATTGGGAAAAGTGCCACTTTATGGTTAATGAAGGTATTGTCTTGGGGCATAAAGTTTCTGAAAGAGGTATTGAAGTTGATAATGAAGGAAATATGCCCTAGGGGCAATAATAAAGTTATTATTTATTTCCTTATAATCATGATAAATGTTTATTATTCATGCTAGAATTGTATTAACCGGAAACTTAATACATGTGTGAATACATAGACAAACAAAGTGTCACTAGTATGCCTCTACTTGACTGGCTCGTTAATCAAAGATGGTTATGTTTCCTAACCATGAACAATGAGTTGTTATTTGATTAACAGGATCACATCATTGAGAGAATGATCTGATTGACATGACCCATTCCATTAGCTTAGCACCCGATCGTTTAGTATGTTGCTATTGCTTTCTTCAAGACTTATACATGTTCCTATAACTATGAGATTATGCAACTCCCGTTTAGCGGAGGAACACTTTGGGTACTACCAAACGTCACAACGTAACTGGGTGATTATAAAGGAGTACTACAGGTGTCTCCAAAGGTACATGTTGGGTTGGCGTATTTCGAGATTAGGTTTTGTCACTCCGATTGTCGGAGAGGTATCTCTGGGCCCTCTCGGTAATGCACATCACTTAAGCCTTGCAAGAATTGCAACTAAATGAGTTAGTTGCGGGATGATGTATTACAGAACGAGTAAAGAGACTTGCCGGCAACGAGATTGAACTAGGTATTGGAATACCGACGATCGAATCTCGGGCAAGTAACATACCGATGACAAAGGGAACGACATATGTTGTTATGCGGTCTGACCGATAAAGATCTTCGTAGAATATGTAGGAGCCAATATGGGCATCTAGGTCCCGCTATTGGTTATTGACTGGAGACATGTCTCGGTCATGTCTACATTTTCTCGAACCCGTAGGGTCCGCACGCTTAAGGTTACGATGACAGTTATATTATGAGTTTATGCATTTTGATGTACCGAAGGTTGTTCGGAGTCCCGGATGTGATCACAGACATGACGAGGAGTCTCGAAATGGCCGAGACATAAAGATTGATATATTGGAAGCCTATGTTTGGATATCGGAAGTGTTCCGGGTGAAATCGGGATTTTACCGGAGTACCGGGAGGTTACCGGAACCCCCCGGGAGCTAAATGGGCCATGATGGGCCTTAGTGGAAAAGAGAAGAGGCAGCCCTACATGGGCTGCGCACCCCTCCCCTCCCTTGGTCCGAATTGGACAAGGAGAGGGGTCCGGCCCCTCTCTCTCTTTTCCCCCTCCACAAGTCCTATTCCAACTAGGATTGGGGGGGGGAATCCTACTCCCAGAGGGAGTAGGACTCTCCTGGCGCGCCCTATGTGGCCGGCCAGCCTTCCCCTCTTTGGTCCTTTATATACTGAGGCAGAGGCACCCTAGAACACACAAGTTGATCCACGTGATCTATTCCTTAGCCGTGTGCGGTGCCCCCAGCCACCATAGTCCTCGATAATATTGTAGCGGTGCTTAGGCGAAGCCCTGCAGCAGTAGCACATCAAGATCGTCACCACGCCGTCGTGCTGACAGAACTCTTCCCCGACACTTTGCTGGATCGGAGTCCGGGGATCATCATCGAGCTGAACGTGTGCTAAAACTCGGAGGTGCCGTAGTTTCGGTGCTTGATCGGTCGGATCGTGAACACGTACGACTACATCAACCAAACGTTTCTGTTGTCGATCTACTAGGTATGTAGATCATACTCCCCCTCTCGTTGCTATGCATCACCATGATCTTGCGTGTGCGTAGGAAATTTTTTGAAATTACTACGAAACCCAACAGTGGTATCAGAGCCTAGGTTTTATATGTTGATGTTATATGCACGAGTAGAACACAAGTGAGTTGTGGGCGATATAAGTCATACTGCCTACCAGCATGTCATACTTTGGTTCGGCGGTATTGTTGGATGAAGCGGCCCAGACCGACATTACGCGTACGCTTACGCGAGACCGGTTCTCCCGACGTGCTTTGCATAGAGGTGGCTTGTGGGTGACAGTTTCTCCAACTTTAGTTGAACCAAGTATGGCTACGCCCGGTCCTTGCAAAGGTTAAAACGGAGTCAAATTGACAAACTATCGTTGTGGTTTTGATGCGTAGGTGAGATTGGTTCTTACTTAAGCCCATAGCAGCCACGTAAAACTTGCAACAACAAAGTAGAGGACGTCTAACTTGTTTTTGCAGGGCATGTTGTGATGTGATATGGTCAAGACATGATGCTGAATTTTATTGTATGAGATGATCATGTTTTGTAATCGAGTTATCGGCAACCGGCAGGAGCCATATGGTTGTCGCTTTATTGTATGCAATGCAATCGCGATGTAATGCTTTACTTTATCACTAAACGGTAGCGATAGTCGTGGAAGCACAAGCTTGGCGAGACGACAACGATGCTACGATGGAGATCAAGGTGTCACGCCGATGACGATGGTGATCACGACGGTGCTTCGGAGATGGAGATCACAAGCACAAGATGATGATGGCCATATCATATCACTTATATTGATTGCATGTGATGTTTATCTTTTATGCATCTTATCTTGCTTTGATTGACGGTAGCATTATAAGATGATCTCTCACTAAATTATCAAGAAGTGTTCTCCCTGAGTATACAACGTTGCGAAAGTTCTTCGTGCTGAGACACCACGTGATGATCGGGTGTGATAGGTTCTACGTTCAAATACAACGGGTGCAAAACAGTTGCACACGCGGAATACTCAGGTTATACTTGACGAGCCAAGCATATACAGATATGGCCTCGGAACACGGAGACCGAAAGGTCGAGCGTGAATCATATAGTAGATATGATCAACATAATGATGTTCACCAATGAAACTACTCCATCTCACGTGATGATCGGACATGGTTTAGTTGATTTGGATCACGTAATCACTTAGAGGATTAGAGGGATGTCTATCTAAGTGGGAGTTCTTTGAGTAAATTAACTGAACTTAAATTTATCATGAAACTTAGTACCTGATTAGTATCTTGCTTGTTTATGTTTGATTGTAGATAGATGGCTCGTGCTGTTGTTCCGTTGAATTTTAATGCGTTCCTTGAGAAAGCAAAGTTGAAAGATGATGGTAGCAATTACACGGACTGGGTCCGTAACTTGAGGATTATCCTCATTGCTGCACAGAAGAATTACGTCCTGGAAGCACCGCTGGGTGCCAGGCCTGCTGCAGGAGCAACGCCGGATGTTATGAACGTCTGGCAGAGCAAAGCTGATGACTACTCGATAGTTCAGTGTGCCATGCTTTACGGCTTAGAATCGGGACTTCAACGACGTTTTGAACGTCATGGAGCATATGAGATGTTCCAGGAGTTGAAGTTAATATTTCAAGCAAATGCCCGGATTGAGAGATATGAAGTCTCCAATAAGTTCTATAGCTGCAAGATGGAAGAGAACAGTTCTGTTAGTGAGCATATACTCAAAATGTCTGGGTATAATAATCACTTGATTCAATTGGGAGTTAATCTTCCAGATGATTGCGTCATTGACAGAATTCTCCAATCACTGCCACCAAGCTACAAGAGCTTCGTGATGAACTATAATATGCAAGGGATGAATAAGACTATTCCCGAGCTCTTCGCGATGCTGAAAGCTGCGGAGGTAGAAATCAAGAAGGAGCATCAAGTGTTGATGGTCAACAAGACCACTAGTTTCAAGAAAAAGGGCAAAGGGAAGAAGAAGGGGAACTTCAAAAAGAACGGCAAGCAAGTTGCTACTCAAGAGAAGAAACCCAAACCTGGACCTAAGCCTGAAACTGAGTGCTTCTATTGCAAGCAGACTGGTCACTGGAAGCGGAACTGCCCCAAGTATTTGGCGGATAAGAAGGATGGCAAGGTGAACAAAGGTATATGTGATATACATGTTATTGATGTGTACCTTACTAATGCTCGCAGTAGCACCTGGGTATTTGATACTGGTTCTGTTGCTAATATTTGCAACTCGAAACAGGGACTACGGATCAAGCGAAGATTGGTTAAGGACGAGGTGACGATGCGCGTGGGAAACGGTTCCAAAGTCGATGTGATCGCAGTCGGCACGCTACCTCTACATCTACCTTCGGGATTAGTATTAGACCTAAATAATTGTTATTTGGTGCCAGCGTTAAGCATGAACATTATATCTGGATCTTGTTTGATGCGAGACGGTTATTCATTTAAATCAGAGAATAATGGTTGTTCTATTTATATGAGTAATATCTTTTATGGTCATGCACCCTTGAAGAGTGGTCTATTCTTGTTGAATCTCGATAGTAGTAACACACATATTCATAATGTTGAAGCCAAAAGATGCAGAGTTGATAATGAGAGTGCAACTTATTTGTGGCACTGCCGTTTAGGCCATATCGGTGTAAAGCGCATGAAGAAACTCCATACTGATGGACTTTTGGAACCACTTGATTATGAATCACTTGGTACTTGCGAACCGTGCCTCATGGGCAAGATGACTAAAACGCCGTTCTCCGGTACTATGGAGAGAGCAACAGATTTGTTGGAAATACATACAGATGTATGTGGTCCGATGAATATTGAGGCTCGTGGCGGATATCGTTATTTTCTCACCTTCACAGATGATTTAAGCAGATATGGGTATATCTACTTAATGAAACATAAGTCTGAAACATTTGAAAAGTTCAAGGAATTTCAGAGTGAAGTTGAAAATCATCGTAACAAGAAAATAAAGTTTCTACGATCTGATCGTGGAGGAGAATATTTGAGTTACGAGTTTGGTGTACATTTGAAAAATTGTGGAATAGTTTCGCAACTCACGCCACCCGGAACACCTCAGCGTAATGGTGTGTCCGAACGTCGTAATCGTACTTTACTGGATATGGTGCGATCTATGATGTCTCTTACTGATTTACCGCTATCGTTTTGGGGATACGCTCTAGAGACGGCCGCATTCACGTTAAATAGGGCACCATCAAAATCCGTTGAGACGACGCCTTATGAACTGTGGTTTGGCAAGAAACCAAAGTTGTCGTTTCTGAAAGTTTGGGGCTGCGATGCTTATGTGAAAAAGCTTCAACCTGATAAGCTCGAACCCAAATCGGAGAAATGTGTCTTCATAGGATATCCAAAGGAAACTATTGGATACACCTTCTATCACAGATCCGAAGGCAAGACTTTTGTTGCTAAATTCGGAAACTTTCTGGAGAAGGAGTTTCTCTCGAAAGAAGTGAGTGGGAGGAAAGTAGAACTTGACGAGGTAACTGTACCTGCTCCCTTATTGGAAAGTAGTACATCACAGAAAACTGTTTCTATGACACCTACACCAGTTAGTGAGGAAGCTAATGATGATGATCATGAAACTTCAGAACAAGATACTACTGAACCTCGTAGATCAACCAGAGTAAGATCCGCACCAGAGTGGTACGGTAATCCCGTTCTGGAAGTCATGCTACTAGATCATGATGAACCTACGAACTATGAAGAAGCAATGGTGAGCCCAGATTCCGCAAAGTGGCTTGAAGCCATGAAATCTGAGATGGGATCCATGTATGAGAACAAAGTATGGACTTTGGTTGACTTGCCCGATGATCGGCAAGCAATTGAGAATAAATGGATCTTCAAGAAGAAGACTGACGCTGACGGTAATATTACTGTCTACAAAGCTCGACTTGTCGCAAAAGGTTTTCGGCAAGTTCAAGGGATTGACTACGATGAGACCTTCTCACCCGTAGCGATGCTTAAGTCTGTCCGAATCATGTTAGCAATTGCCGCATTTTATGATTATGAAATTTGGCAGATGGATGTCAAAACTGCATTCCTGAATGGATTTCTGGAAGAAGAGTTGTATATGATGCAACCAGAAGGTTTTGTCGATCCAAAGGGAGCTAACAAAGTGTGCAAGCTCCAGCGATCCATTTATGGACTGGTGCAAGCCTCTCGGAGTTGGAATAAACGCTTTGATAGTGTGATCAAAGCATTTGGTTTTATACAGACTTTTGGAGAAGCCTGTATTTACAAGAAAGTGAGTGGGAGCTCTGTAGCATTTCTGATATTATATGTAGATGACATATTACTAATTGGAAATGATATAGAATTTCTGGATAGCATAAAGGGATACTTGAATAAGAGTTTTTCAATGAAAGACCTCGGTGAAGCTGCTTACATATTAGGCATTAAGATCTATAGAGATAGATCAAAACGCTTAATTGGACTTTCACAAACCACATACCTTGACAAAATTTTGAAGAAGTTCAAAATGGATCAAGCAAAGAAAGGGTTCTTGCCTGTGTTACAAGGTGTGAAGTTGAGTAAGACTCAATGCCCGACCACTGCAGAAGATAGAGAGAATATGAAAGATGTTCCCTATGCATCAGCCATAGGATCTATCATGTATGCAATGCTGTGTACCAGACCTGATGTGTGCCTTGCTATAAGTCTAGCAGGGAGGTACCAAAGTAATCCAGGAGTGGATCACTGGACAGCGGTCAAGAACATCCTGAAATACCTGAAAAGGACTAAGGATATGTTTCTCATATATGGAGGTGACAAAGAGCTCATCGTAAAAGGATACGTTGATGCAAGCTTTGACACTGATCCGGACGATTCTAAATCGCAAACCGGATACGTGTTTACATTAAACGGTGGAGCTGTCAGTTGGTGCAGTTCTAAACAAAGCGTTGTAGCGGGATCTACATGTGAAGCGGAGTACATAGCTGCTTCGGAAGCAGCAAATGAAGGAGTCTGGATGAAGGAGTTCATATCCGATCTGAGGTGTCATACCTAGTGCATCGGGTCCAATGAAAATCTTTTGTGACAATACTGGTGCAATTGCCTTGGCAAAGGAATCCAGATTTCACAAGAGAACCAAGCACATCAAGAGACGCTTCAATTCCATCAGGGATCTAGTCCAGGTGGGAGACATAGAGATTTGCAAGATACATACGGATCTGAATATTGCAGACCCGTTGACTAAGCCTCTTCCACGAGCAAAACATGATCAGCACCAAGGCTCCATGGGTGTTAGAATCATTACTGTGTAATCTAGATTATTGACTCTAGTGCAAGTGGGAGACTGAAGGAAATATGCCCTAGAGGCAATAATAAAGTTATTATTTATTTCCTTATAATCATGATAAATGTTTATTATTCATGCTAGAATTGTATTAACCGGAAACATAATACATGTGTGAATACATAGACAAACAAAGTGTCACTAGTATGCCTCTACTTGACTGGCTCGTTAATCAAAGATGGTTATGTTTCCTAACCATGAACAATGAGTTGTTATTTGATTAACGGGATCACATCATTGAGAGAATGATCTGATTGACATGACCCATTCCATTAGCTTAGCACCCGATCGTTTAGTATGTTGCTATTGCTTTCTTCATGACTTATACATGTTCCTATAACTATGAGATTATGCAACTCCCGTTTACCGGAGGAACACTTTGGGTACTACCAAACGTCACAACGTAACTGGGTGATTATAAAGGAGTACTACAGGTGTCTCCAAAGGTACATGTTGGGTTGGCGTATTTCGAGATTAGGTTTTGTCACTCCGATTGTCGGAGAGGTATCTCTGGGCCCTCTCGGTAATGCACATCACTTAAGCCTTGCAAGCATTGCAACTAAATGAGTTAGTTGCGGGATGATGTATTACAGAACGAGTAAAGAGACTTGCCGGCAACGAGATTGAACTAGGTATTGGAATACCGACGATCGAATCTCAGGCAAGTAACATACCGATGACAAAGGGAACGACGTGTGTTGTTATGCGGTCTGACCGATAAAGATCTTCCTAGAATATGTAGGAGCCAATATGGGCATCCAGGTCCCACTATTGGTTATTGACTGGAGACATGTCTCGGTCATGTCTACATTGTTCTCGAACCCGTAGGGTCCGCACGCTTAAGGTTACGATGACAGTTATATTATGAGTTTATGCATTTTGATGTACCGAAGGTTGTTTGGAGTCCCGGATGTGATCACGGACATGACGAGGAGTCTCGAAATGGTCGAGACATAAATATTGATATATTGGAAGCCTATGTTTGGATATCGGAAGTGTTCCGGGTGAAATCGGGATTTTACCGGAGTACCGGGAGGTTACCGGAACCCCCCGGGAGCTAAATGGGCCATGATGGGACTTAGTGGAAAAGAGAAGAGGCAGCCCTACATGGGCCGCGCGCCCCTCCCCTCCCTTGGTCCGAATTGGACAAGGAGAGGGGGCCGGCCCCTCTCTCTCTTTTCCCCCTCCACAAGTCCTATTCCAACTAGGATTGGGGGGGGGGGGAATCCTACTCCCAGAGGGAGTAGGACTGTCCTGGCGCGCCCTATGTGGCCGGCCAGCCTCCCCCTTTGGTCCTTTATATACTGAGGCAGAGGCACCCTAGAACACACAAGTTGATCCACGTGATCTATTCCTTAGCCGTGTGCGGCGCCCCCAGCCACCATAGTCCTCGATAATATTGTAGCGGTGCTTAGGCGAAGCCCTGCAGCAGTAGCACATCAAGATCGTCACCACGCCGTCGTGCTGACAGAACTCTTCCCCGACACTTTGCTGGATCGGAGTCCGGGGATCGTCATCGAGCTGAACTTGTGCTAAAACTCGGAGGTGCCGTAGTTTCGGTGCTTGATCGGTCGGATCGTGAAGACGTACGACTACATCAACCAAACGCTTCCGTTGTCGATCTACTAGGTATGTAGATCATACTCCCCCTCTCGTTGCTATGCATCACCATGATCTTGCGTGTGCGTAGGAAATTTTTTGAAATTACGACGAAACCCAACAGATAAAACCAGGGTTGATGCTATTGAAAAGATGCCATGCCCCAAGGACTTCAAAGGTATAAGAAGTTTCCTTGGTCACGCTGGATTTTATAGGAGGTTCATTAAGGACTTCTCAAAAATTTCTCAGCTTCTGACTAATTTTTTACAGAAAGATATACCATTTGTCTTTGATGATGATTGTGTAGAAGCATTTGAAATACTTAAGAAAGCATTGATCTCTGCACCTATTGTTCAGCCACCTGATTGGAATTTACCCTTTGAAATTATGTGTGATGCTAGTGATTATGTTGTAGGTGCTGTTCTAGGGCAAAGAGTTGATAACAAATTAAATGTTATTCAATATGCTAGTAAAACCCTAGACAATGCTCAAAGAAATTATGCTACTAATGAAAAAGAATTCTTAGCAGTTGTATTTGCTTGTGATAAGTTCAGACCTTATATTGTTGATTCTAAAGTAACAATTCACACTGATCATGCTGCTATTAAATATCTTATGGAAAAGAAAGATGCTAAACCTAGACTTATTAGATGGGTTCTCTTGCTACAAGAATTTGATTTGCATATTGTTGATAGAAAGGGAGCTGAGAACCCCGTTGCAGACAACTTGTCTAGGTTAGAAAATGTGCTTGATGACCCACTACCTATTGATGATAGCTTTCCCAATGAGCAATTAAATGTCATAAATGCTTCTCATACTGCTCCATGGTATGCTGATTATGCTAATTACATTATTGCTAAATTCGTACCACCTAGTTTCACATACCAGCAAAAGAAAAAGTTCTTCTATGATTTGAGGCATTACTTTTGGGATGACCCACATCTTTATAAAGAAGGAGATGGTGTTATTAGACGTTGTGTACCTGAGCATGAACTGGAACAGATCCTACGCAAGTGTCACTCTGAAGCTTATGGAGGACACCATGCTGGAGATAGAACTGCACATAAGGTATTGCAATCTGGTTTTTATTGGCCTACTCTCTTCAAAGATGCCTGTAAGTTTGTCTTATCCTGTGATGAATGTCAAAGAATTGGTAATATTAGTAGATGTCAAGAAATGCCTATGAAATATTCACTCGTTATTGAACCATTTGATGTTTGGGGCTTTGATTATATGGGACCCTTTCCTTCCTCTAATGGGTATACACAAATTTTAGTTGTTGTTGATTACGTTACTAAGTGGGTAGAAGCTATTCCAACTAGTAGTGCTGATCATAACACCTCTATTAAAATGCTTAAAGAAGTTATTTTTCCAAGATTTGGAGTCCCTGGATATTTAGTGACTGATACTGGTTCACATTTTATTCATGGTGCTTTCCGTAAAATGCTTGCTAAGTATGATGTTAATCATAGAATTGCATCTCCTTATCACCCTCAGTCTAGTGGTCAAGTAGAATTGAGTAATAGAGAGCTCAAATTAATTTTGCAAAAGACTGTTAATAGATCTAGAAAAAATTGGTCCAAGAAACTTGATGATGCATTATGGGCCTATAGAACTGCATATAAAAATCATATGGGTATGTCTCCGTATAAAATGGTTTATGGAAAAGCATGTCACTTACCTCTCGAACTAGAACACAAGGCATATTGGGCTATTAAAGAGATCAATTATGATTTTAAACTTGCCGGTGAGATGAGGTTATTTGATACTAGCTCACTGGATGAATGGAGAACCCAAGCCTATGAAAATGCCAAGTTGTTTAAAGAAAAAGTTAAAAGATGGCATGACAAAAGGATACAAAAGCATGAGTTTAAGGTAGGTGATTATGTATTGCTATACAACTCTCGTTTAAGATTTTTGCAAGAAAATTTCTCTCTAAATGGGAAGGTCCTTACGTTATCGAGGAGGTCTATCGTTCCGGTGCCATAAAAATTAACAACTTCGAAGGTACAAATCCGAAGGTGGTGAACGGTCAAAGAATCAAACATTATATCTCAGGTAATCCCATAAATGTTGAAACTAATGTTATTGAAACCGTAACCCCGGAGGATTACATAAGGGACACTTTCCGGAACGTTTCAGAATCCGAGAAGGAATAGGTATGTGGTACGGTAAGTAAACCGACTCCAAAACAGTTTTTAAGGCAATATTTCTCCGCTTTGGAATATTTAGAAAAATAGAAAAATAAGTAGCAGTCCGGGAAGGACACGAGGCCTCCACGAGGGTGGAGGGCGCACCCTACCCCCCTGGGCGCGCCCCCCTACCTCGTGGGCACCTCGTGCACTTTCCGGACTCTGTTTTCTTACACGACACATATTTTGGTCAGTAAAAATTCATTATATAATCTCCCGAAGGTTTTGACTCCCGTATCACGCAAAAATCTCCTGTCTTTGTTTCGAGATGTTTTCTGTCAGGATTGTCAAGGCCAGGCACTATGTTGCCTCCCTCCTCCTCCAACCATGAGGGCAACGATGCTTGGCTAATGGAGATAGAGCTGAAGAGAGAAGAACCCATGGAGATCAACAAGGATGAAGGGATCAAGAAGGCCATGGAGGACCAAGTTCCGGCAATAGAAGACATCCTTCAACTTGACCACAATCTTCTTACCCCAACTGAGATCGAAACTTTCAAGATGATTGAGTTAGCTCGTATACAAAATATGTATCTCACATGTGAAAATATTTTGTTGAAGGAGCATATCATCGCACCCAAAGGCATTATCCGCAAGTTAGAAGACCTCCTACGCTCGATGTGTGACTATCCATCATCAACAAATCCACCTTCTTCACCAACAAAGAAGAACTGAGCATCGGTTATGGGCACTCCCCTTGGCAACTGCCAAGCTTGGGGGAGTGCCCCGGTATCGTATCACCATCACTTTTATCTTTACCGTTTTTCTTAGTTCAATCCTTTTGGTAATATTTTGATCTAGTAGAATAAAAGTTCTTAGTATGATCTAGTTTTGAGTTTTGCTTTATGATCCTTCTATGTAATCGAGTCCATGAGCTATATATAATAAAGATTAGTGTTGAGTCAAGGGCTTGATTATTTTTCCATGATCCTAAGTGAATAAAAGAAAAGAGGAAGAAATAAAAACAAACAAAGAAATCATGTGGATCTTATGGAGAGTAATGAGCTCACATAGAAAAAGTATGATGAATAAAAGTTGTTTAGAGTTGACAAACATAGTTTTGGTCATCGTTGCAATTATAGGAAGTAATAAAGAAAGAGAGGTCTTCACATATAGATATACTATCTTGGACATCTTCTATGATTGCGAGCACTCATTAAAATATGACATGCTAAAGAGTTGACGTTGGACAAGGAAGACAATGTAATGGTTATGTTTTCTTACATCTGAGATAAATTATATTGTCATGGATCATCCAACATGGTTGAGATTGCCTTTCCCTCTCATGCTAGCCAAATTCATCGCACCAAGTAGAGATACTACTTGTGCTTCCAAATACCCTTAAACCAGTTTTGCCATGAGAGTCCACCATACCTACCTATGGATTGAATAAGATCCTCCAAGTAAGTTGACATTGGTGCAAGCAATAAAAATTGCTCTCTAAATATGTATGACTTATTAGTGTGGGAGAAAATAAGCTTTATACGATCGTGTGACTTGGAAGAAATAAAAGCGACAGACTGCATAATAAAGGTCCATATCACAAGTGGCAATATAAAGTGACGTTCTTTCGAATTAAGATTTTGTGCATCCAACCATAAAAGCGCATGACAACCTTTGCTTCCCTCTGCGAAGGGCCTATCTTTTACTTTTATCTCCTACCTTGCATAAGAGTCATGGTGATCTTCACCCTTCCTTTTTACATTTTATCCTTTGGCAAGCACAGTATGTTGGAAAGATCCTGGTATATATGGCTAATTGGATGTGAGTTTTCATGAACTATTATTGTTGACATTACCCTTGAGGTAAAACGTTGGGAGGCAAAACTATAAGCCCCTATCTTTCTCTGTGTCCAATTAAAACTCCATACCCATAAGTATTGTGTGAGTGTTAGCAATTGTGACAGACTATATGATAGTTGAGTATGTGGACTTGCTGAAAAGCTCTTATGTTAACTCTTTCCTGTATTATGATAAATTGCAATTGCTCCAATGACTGAGATTATAGTTTGTTAGTTTTCAATGAAGTTTACGATTCATACTTGAAATTCTGATTGAATTATTACTCTAGCATAAGAAATCATATGAGAAGAATTATTTAAGTTGTTGTTTTAAGAATGATCATGATGCCCTCATGTCCGTATTTTATTTTTATCGAAACCTCTATCTCTAAACATGTGGAAATATTTTTCAATTTCGGCTTTCGCTTGAGGACAAGCGAGGTCTAAGCTTGGGGGAGTTGATACGTCCATTTTGCATCATGCTTTTATATCGATATTTATTGCATTATGGGCTGTTATTACACATTATGTCACAATACTTATGCCTATTCTCTCTTATTTTACAAGGTTTACATAAAGAGGGAGAATGCCGACAGCTGGGATTCTGGGCTGGAAAAGGAGCAAATATTAGAGACCTATTCTGCATAGCTCCAAAAGTCCTGAAACTTCACGGAAGTCAATTTCAGAATATATAATAAATATTGAGCGCAAGAAGTTCACCAGGGGGGCACACCCTGCCCACGAGGGTGGGGGCGCGCCCTACCCCCTGGGTGCGCCCCTACCTCGTGGGCCCCCTGGTGGCCCTCCGATGACCATCTTCTGCTATATGAAGTCTTTCGATGGGAAAAAATTCATAAGCCATCTTCTCGGAAAAAACTTCACCGCCACAAGGCGGAACCAATCTAGGGCTCTGGCGGAGCTGTTCTGCCGGGGAAACTTCCCTTCGGGAGGGGGAAATCATCCCCATCGTCATCACCAACGCTCCTCTCATCGGGAGATGGCAATCTCCATCAACATCTTCACCAGCACCATCTCCTCTCAAAACCCTAGTTCATCTCTTGTATACAATTCTTGTCTCCAAGTCCAGGATTGGTACATGTGGGTTGCTAGTAGTGTTAATTACTCCTTGTAGTTGATGCTGGTTGGTTTATTTGGTGGAAGATCATATGTTCAGATCCTATATGCATATTAATACCCCTCTGTTTATGAACATGAATATGCTTTGTGAGTAGTTACGTTTGTTTCTAAGGACATGGGAGAAGTCTTGCTATTAGTAGTCATGTGAATTTGGTCTTCGTTCGATATTTTGATGAGATGTATGTTGTCTCTCCTCTAGTGGGGTTATGTGAACGTTGACTACATAACACTTCACCATTATTTGGGCCTAGAGGAAGGCATTGGGAAGTAATAAGTAGATGATGGGTTGCTAGAGTGACAGAAGCTTAAACCCTAGTTTATGCGTTGCTTCGTAAGGGGCTGATTTGGATCCATACGTTTCATGCTATGGTTAAGTTTACCTTAATACTTTTGTTGTAGTTGCCGATGCTTGAAATAGAGGTTAATCATAAGTGGGATGCTTGTCCAAGTAAGGACAGTACCCAAGCACCGGTCCACCCACATATCAGATTATCAAAGTACCGAACGCGAATCATATGAGCGTGATGAAAACTAGCTTGACAATATTCCCATGTGTCCTCGAGAGCGCTTTCCTTTATATAAGAGTTTGTCCAGGCTTGTCCTTTGCTACAAAAAGGATTTGGCCACCTTGCTGCACTTTATTTACTTTTTGTTACTTGTTGCTCGTTACCAATTATCTTATCACAAAACTATCTGTTACCACTTATTTCAGTACTTGCAGAGAATACCTTGCTGGAAACCGCTTATCATTCCCTTCTGCTCCTCGTTGGGTTCAACACTCTTACTTATCGAAAGGACTATGATAGATCCCCTATACTTGTGGGTCATCACCCACCGGATGCGATTCCAGGGGCCTATATGGCTCCAGAATCAAGGAGGAAGCCTCCTTCGGCTGGAGGGGGCGTGCCTGTTCCGCCGGCAACCTTTGTCCATCCAGAGGTGTCGGATGCTTTGTTGGTGGCCTTACAAGACGCCTCCATCATTGACGAACACCGTGCCCTTATGGGTGCGGTGATTGAGAAGATTCGGTCAACTGAGAGTGGACTGAACGAAGCCTGTATCAGCCTTATAAGAGGCTTTGAGGTATGTTTTATAAGTTGTCGAAGAGTGTCATAGTATAGATAGTAGCCCCTGATACACTGTTCGGTGAAAGAATGAATCAGACAGGGGATCGCATTGATGATCACAGGAAGACTCATTGAATGATATTGAGTTCTCTTCTGTTTCAAGCAGATACCTGTAGCGGCTGCTGCCTCTCGTACTACCGAGATCTCCGGACTGAATCAAAGTCTGGAGCGGGCCATAGAAGAAATTGGCCAATTGAAAATGCAGTTGAGGGATAAACAAGGTATGCACAAGTGTTGCGCGCATTTATTGTGAAATGAATGTTCAGTATGAAATAAGCCGCATAATTTGTGCTAGGGATTATGACCGAAGTCGAGGCCCTCAAAAGGGTCATTGCCGAGGCCGAGGAAAAGGCAGCCACGGAGCGGACTCTTCGTGAGAAACACGAGGCCAGATTTATTAAAGCTGAGTAGGAGCTGCAAGAGGTCGTAAGTAAATGCGAGACCTTGGAGCAGAGTTTAACAGAGAAAGAGTCCGAAGTCACCAAGGCGCATCAAGCCACGAGTGACGCCCGGGGGGAAACCCAAAGCGCCCTGCAGGGGATCCAAGAGGCGAGGAAGATCACGATGTGTAAGCTTTTCCAATGTAAAGCAAGTATTTGATGGGAAAACTATGTTTCTGATTGTGAATCCGGACTTCTCAGGTGTATTTGCCGAGCTACCTCACAGCATATCAGATGCCGCTCAGTTCTACCAAGTCAAAGGAAGGAACACCGCCGATAAGCTCTTTTGGTCGCAGTATTTGGCGCCGAATTATCGGGTGCCTTTTGCCGATCAACTGAAACAGCTAATCGAACTGCATAAGGCGGCGGAACTAGCCATTAAAGATATGGTTGTCCGGCTATGGCCTGCCGAGCCGATTCCAAGTAGCTACTTCGGGCTCGTGAGGCGGCTTGTAAGCGCTTGCCCTCGACTTGACGTCATCAAGTGGCCGGTCTGTATAGAAGGAGCGCGAATGGCCTTCGCCCTCGCAAAGGTGCACTGGGGGAAGATGGATGCCGAAAAGCTAGTGACCGAGGGACCGCCAGAGGGGAAGGAGCACCGCAAGCCCAAATTATATTATAAGAGTGTCCTCAAAGGATCCTACCTTGCAGCGGAGCTATGCACCAAGGACATTATATTTCCATGAATGCCGATCATGTTGTCCTTTGTAATGTTTGAACAAGGTCGTTTATATGTCGCATGTTATATAAAAGTTTACCCTCCTGTGTGGCCGTTTGTATGTTAAGGCTGAGAGATGGCCAGTCGTCGGCTTCTGCCCCCACATAAGAAGTACGAGGGTTCTCGGGATAAACCTGAGCACTCTTTATCCCAGTTTTGGGTCCTCCGAAGGAGGTACTCTGCACAATGAACCAGGCAATCGGACTATAGGGCTTTATCGCTCTCACTTAGCCATAGGAGCTTTAGTATGATCGGCGCAACCCCTTGTGTTCGGGAGACCGTACTGGGGGCTCTATAAGCGTCTGATCGGAGAAAAAGCCGATCCATCACACGCTGCATTGGTTATGGCATTATGCGGGAGAAATCCTTAAAGATTTTGTGACCGCTCGAACAGCTGACCAGCTCTCGCCGTATCATGACAGTCAGTTTTCGGCTTTCTCTACTGAGGTGCTCATCCGGAAGAACCGAGACACAATCACAGTAGTTCTCCCAGTGCTACCTTAGCTGATATAGCGGAACGTAAGGTACCAAAACATGGGAGCCGGGCAAACCCAACTATTGACTCAAGACATGATTCGGAGCTGATGCATATGATGTTATAGGTTCGGGGTGCCGAACTTACACGAAGGTGTTCGGACTTTTATTGCCGTGTTACGGGAAAAACGAAGCCCCTGGCATATTTAAGGCATATCGCTGCGTACGGATGCCACTTGACGAAATGATTTCGATAAGAAATAATCAGTAGGTAGACGTCATATAAATCCACATGTTGTATTTGAATAATACGTATATGCGTATGGGTACAAGTAATGTGATAAAAAAAGGAGTTGTGATAGCAGAACCTGCTATGACCAGGGGGAAGAGGTTGAGTGCGGATCCCTATTATAGACGGGCGTTCGCTGCGGGGAATGTCTAAGGATCCCCTGACGCGTTCGAGCTGCCTCTGTGGAGTCCGTCCTGGTCGGTGCAAAGGTGAACCTGTGAAGGAAATATAAGAAATGTTTGCGTGCCGGAGGGCAGTTGAACTGCTGAGTTCGGCCTGTCATGGCCTTCGCCGGAGTGTTTAGTTGAGCTCTGGACGAGTCGGGGTATCCGTCTGTGAAGTAGTTCGGAGCCCCTTGATGGTGTCCAGGAGCCTGGGCGTCAACTCGAGGTTCGGCTGCAATGTGCTGCTCATTGTTTCTGCTGCTAAGGCAGTGATGTATTTGTTGGTACCGAAGGAAGGTTTGGCCTTGCCATGAACCATGATGACGCCGCGTGGACCGGGCATTTTGAGCTTACGGTAGGCATAATGTGGCACCGCGTTGAATCGAGCGAACGCGGTTCGCCCGAGCAGTGCTTGATAGTCACTGCGGAAAGGGGCGATTTCGAAGAGTGACTCTTCGATACGGTAATTTTTTGGTGATCCAAAGATTACCTCGAGGGCAATGGAGCCTGTACAGCTAACCTCCATACCTGGTATGATGCCTCTAAAAGTGGCTTTAGTGGGCTTGATCGTTGAATGATCGGTGCCCATCTTGCGCATTGTGTCCTGGTAAAGCAGATTTAAACTGCTACCTCCATCCATAAGGACTCGAGTGAGGTGGAACCCGTCTACTATTGGGTCGAGGATTAGTGCGGCTGGATGATAACCCACAAGTATAGGGGATCGCAACAGTTTTCGATAAGTAAGAGTGTCGAACCCAATGAGGAGCTAAAGGCGGAACAAATATTCCCTCAAGTTCTATCGACCACCGATACAACTCTACGCACGCTTGATGTTCGCTTTACCTAGAACAAGTATGAAACTAGAAGTACTTTGTAGGTTTTGTTGGATAGGTTTGCAAGATAATAAAGATTACGTAAATAAAAAGTAGGGGCTGTTTAGATCAAGACACAACTAAGTTAGTTTTAGTAAAGAGCTTTTTGTTACGAGAAAGTTATTTGTCCCTAGGCAATCGATAACTAGACCGGTAATCATTATTGCAATTTTATATGAGGGAGAGGCATAAGCTAACATACTTTCTCTACTTGGATCATATGCACGTATGATTGGAACTCTAGCAAGCATCCGCAACTACTAAAGATCATTAAGGTAAAACCCAACCATAGCATTAAAGTATCAACTCCTCTTTATCCAATACGCAACAACCCCCTTACTCAGGTTTGTGTTTCGGTCACTCACGCAACCCACTATAAGCGAATCATGAACGTATTGCAACACCCTACAGCGGGGATCCCTCATGCTTGCGCGACACGGAGAGCACCATAGGACAGCACCAATAATAAAACATGCAACTCAAACCAATCTTGATCATCAAATAGCCCATAGGACAAAACGGATCTACTCAAACATCATAGGATAGCCATACATCATTGGGAAATAATATATAGCGTTGAGCACCATGTTTAAGTAGAGATTACAGCGGGTAAGAGAGAGGTTACACCGCTGCATAGAGGGGGGGAGAGTTGGTGATGATGGCGGTGAAGTTGTTGGTGAAGATTGCGGTGATGATGATGGCCACGGCTGCGTTCCGGCGCCACCGGAAGAGAAGGGGAGAGGGGCCCCCTTCGTCTTATTCTTCCTTGACCTCCTCCCTAGATGGTAGAAGGTTTTCCCCTCTGGTCATTGGCCTCCATGGCGTGGGAGGGGCGAGAGCCCCTCCGAGATTGGATCTGTCTCTCTGTCTCTCTTTGTTTCTGCATTCTCAGATTCTACCCTTTCACCGTTTCTTATATTCCCAGAGATCCGTAACTCTGATTGGGCTGAAATTTTAACACGATCTCTATCCGGATATTAGCTGTATTGCGGAAAAAGAAGGGCACCAACCGCCTTATGGGGTGGCCACAAGGATCAGGGGCGCGCCTACCCCCCTTGGGCGCGCCCCCCTGCCTCGTGGCCCCCTCGGGCATCGTCTCGTGTGGACTTTCACAAAGCACATACCTTGACAATGTTTTGAAGAAGTTCAAAATGAACCAAGCAAAGAAAGGGTTCTTGCCTGTGCTACAAGGTGTGAAGTTGAGTAAGACTCAATGCCCGACCACTGCAGAAGATAGAGAGAAAATGAAAGATGTTCCCTAAGCTTCAGCCATAGGCTCTATCATGTATGCAATGCTGTGTACCAGACCTGATGTGTGCCTTGATATTAGTTTAGCAGGGAGCGAGGTACCAAAGTAATCCAGGAGTGGATCACTGGACAGCGGTCAAGAACATCCTGAAATACCTGAAAAAGACTAAGGATATGTTTCTCATTTATGGAGGTGACAAAGAGCTCATCGTAAATGGTTACGTTGATGCAAGCTTTGACACTGATCCAGACGATTCTAAATCACAAACCGGATACGTGTTTAGATTGAACGATGGAGCTGTCAGTTGGTGCAGTTCTAAACAAAGCGTCGTGGCGGAATCTACGTGTGAAGCGGAGTACATTGCTGCTTCGGAAACAGCAAATGAAGGAGTCTGGATGAAGGAGTTCATATCCAATCTAGGTGTCAAACCTAGTGCATCGGGTCCAATGAAAATCTTCTGTGACAATACTGGTGCAATTGCCTTGGCAAAGGAATCCATATTTCACAAGAGGACCAAGCACATCAAGAGACGCTTCAATTCCATTCGGAACCAAGTCCAGGTGGGAGACATAGAGATTTGCAAGATACATACGGATCTGAATGTTGCAGACCCGTTGACTAAGCCTCTTCCACGAGCAAAACATGATCAGCACCAAGGCTCCATGGGTGTTAGAATCATTACTGTGTAATCTAGATTATTGACTCTAGTGCAAGTGGGAGACTGAAGGAAATATGCCCTAGAGGCAATAATAAAGTTATTATTTATTTCCTTATATCATGATAAATGTTTATTATTCATGCTAGAATTGTATTAACCGGAAACATGATACATGTGTGAACACATAGACAAATAGAGTGTCACTAGTATGCCTCTACTTGACTAGCTCGTTGATCAAATATGGTTATGTTTCCTAGCCATAGACAAAGAGTTGTCATTTGATTAACGGGATCACATCATTAGGAGAATGATGTGATTGACTTGACCCATTCCGTTAGCTTAGCACTTGATCGTTTAGTATGTTGCTATTGCTTTCTTCATGACTTATACATGTTCCTATGACTATGAGATTATGCAACTCCCGTTTACCGGAGGAACACTTTGTGTGCTACCAAACGTCACAACGTAACTGGGTGATTATAAAGGTGCTCTATAGGTGTCTCCAAAGGTACTTGTTGGGTTGGCGTATTTCGAGATTAGGATTTGTCACTCCGATTGTCGGAGAGGTATCTTTGGGCCCACTCGGTAATGCACATCACTATGAGCCTTGCAAGCATTGCAACTAATGAGTTAGTTGCGGGATGATGCATTACGGAATGAGTAAAGAGACTTGCCGGTAACGAGATTGAACTAGGTATTGAGATACCGACGATCGAATCTCGGGCAAGTAACATACCGATGACAAAGGGAACAAGGTATGTTGTTATGCGGTTTGACCGATAAAGATCTTCGTAGAATATGTGGGAGCCAATATGAGCATCCAGGTTCCACTATTGGTTATTGACCGGAGACGTGTCTCGGTCATGTCTACATAGTTCTCGAACCCGTAGGGTCCGCACGCTTAAAGTTCGATGACGGTTATATTATGAGTTTATGTGTTTTGATATACTGAAGGTAGTTCGGAGTCCCGGATGTGATCACGGACATGAAGAGGAGTCTGGAAATGGTCAAGACATAAAGATCCATATATTGGATGACTATGTTCGGAAATCGGAATGGTTTCGGGGAGTTTCGGGCATATACCGGAGTACCGAGGGGTTACCGGAACCCCCCAGAGAGACTAATGGGACTATTGGGCCCTAGTGGAGAAGAGGAGGGGCGGCCAAGGGCAGCCGCGTGCCCCCTCCCCCCCCCCCAATCTGAATTGGACAAGGAGGGGGGCGCCCCCATTTCCTTTCCCCCTCTCTCTCCTTCCCTCTCCTCTCCTACTCCCACATGGAAGGGGGGAGTCCTACTCCTAGTGGGAGTAGGACTCCTCATGGGGCGCGCCTAGGGTGGCTGGCCCCTCCCTCTCCTCCACTACTTTATATACGGGGAGGGAGGCACCCCTTGGAGACACAACAATTGATCTCTTGGATCTCTTGGCCGTTTGTGGTGCCCCCCTCCACCATAATCCACCTCGATAATATTGTAGCAGTGCTTAGGTGAAGCCCTGCATCGGTAGAACATCATCATCGTCACCACACCGTCGTGCTGACGGAACTCTCCCTCAAAGCTTGGCTGGATCGGAGTTCGAGGGATGTCATCGAGTTGAACGTGTGCAGAACTCGGAGGCGCCGTGCGTTTGGTACTTGATCGGTCGGATCGTGAGGACGTACGACTACATCAACCGCGTTGTGCTAACGCTTCCGCCTTCGGTCTACGAGGGTACGTGGACACACTCTCCCCTCTCGTTGCTATGCATCACCATGATCCTGTGTGTGCGTAGGAATTTTTATGAAATTACTACGTTCCCCAACACATCCATGCTTGGATCCAAATACTAAAGAGACTAAAATCAAGTCAATGAGCATTTATTATCCTACAAACCCTCCAATCCAGAACTCGCCTGTGTTAAAGGAGATGACTTAAATAACGAGAGAGAGGACTAATCTACATTTTAGTAGGGGTACCCCTGACTAAAAAATTTTAGTCTCCAGACTAGTTTTAGCCCCTCTTTAGTCAAGGGTGCTTGGAACTTTAGCCTCTTAAAGAGACTATTTTTAGTCAGACTAAAATAAGTCTCTTGGATCCAAACACCCTATAATAGTAGCACTTGGGGTACTCATCATTACCATCATGAGAACTTTAATCCTTTATGTCAGAATATGTTCTTCACACACAAGCATGCGTTCGTCTAGGTATTTTTTTACTGAATCGAGAATATTTCGGTACTGCACTACCACTCTCAAACTGTAGGCATTTTTAGATCAAACCAAGGGACTGATACAGTAGTGAATCGAGAATATGAGTGCAAGATATAATACATCTATACCCAAGTAATTAAGTTAGGTATTGAGACGATCCTGCAATAACGATGCTCCCCCCCTCCGCCCCCGCGTCGTCTCCTTTGAGGCGACTCGGGGGTTGCCCTAACCGCTGTCGCTGCCACCCCTCCCTCCCCCTTCCCTATCCTTCGCCGCCGCCCGAGGTGCCCTACGGCATGCGCGCGCGACACCGATGAAGGTGGCGGTAGGGATCTGGTGGCTTCACCTGCGTGGAGGGCCTAGGCAGCCGGGGCGGCGGCCCCGGATATGGCAAGGCGGCGGTGCCTGGGCGGCAGGTGATACGTCTCCAATGTATCTATAATTTTTGATTGCTCCATGCTATATTATCTACTATTTTGGACATTATTGGGCTTTATTTTCCAATTTTATATTATTTGTGGGACTAACCTATTAACAGGAGGCCCAACCTAGAATTGTTGTTTTTTGCCTGTTTTAGGGTTTCAAAGAAAAGGAATATCAAACGGAGTCCAAACGGAATGAAACCTTCGGGAACGTGATTTTCTCAACGAACAAGACCCGGGAGACTTGGACCCTACGTCAAGACACAAAAGAGGAGGCCACGAGGTAGGGGGTGCGCCTACTCCCCCAGGCACGCCCTCCACCCTCGTGGGCCCCCTGTTGCTCCACTGACGTACTCCTTCCTCCTATATATACCTACGTACCCCCAAACGATCAGATACGGAGCCAAAAACCTAATTCCACCACCGCAACTTTCTGTATCCACGAGATCCCATCTTGGGGCCTGTTCCGGAGCTCCGTCGGAGGGGGCATCGATCACAGAGGGCTTCTACATCAACACCATAGCCCCTCCGATGAAGTGTGAGTAGTTTACCTCAGACCTATGGGTCCATAGTTATTAGCTAGATGGCTTCTTATCTCTTTTTGGATCTCAATACAATGTTCTCCCCCTCTCTTGTGGAGAACTATTTGATGTAATCTTCTTTTTGCGGTGTGTTTGTTGGGACCGATGAATTGTGGGTTTATGATCAAGTCTATCTATGAATAATATTTGAATCTTCTCTGAATTATTTTATGTGTGATTGGTTATATTTGCAAGTCTCTTCGAATTATCAGTTTGGTTTGCCCTACTAGATTGATCTTTCTTGCAATGGGGGAAGTGCTTAGCTTTCGGTTCAATCTTGCGGTGTCCTTTCCCAGTGACAGTAGGGGCAGCAAGGCACGTATTGTATTGTTGCCATCGAGGATAACAAGATGGGGTTTTCATCATATTGCATGAGTTTATCCCTCTACATCATGTCATCTTGCTTAAGGCGTTACTCTGTTTTTAACTTAATACTCTAGATGCATGCTGGATAGCGGTCGATGAGTGGAGTAATAGTAGTAGATGCAGGCAGGAGTCGGTCTACTTGTCTCGGACGTGATGCCTATATACATGATCATACCTAGATATTATCATAACTATGCTCAATTCTGTCAATTGCTCAACAGTAATTTGTTCACCCACCGTAGAATACTTATGCTCTCGAGAGAAGCCACTAGTGAAACCTATGGCCCCCGGGTCTATCTTTATCATATTAATCTCCTACTACTTAGTTATTTCCTTTGCTTTTTTACTTTGCCTTTATTTTACTTTGCATCTTTATCACAAAAATACCAAAAATATTATCTTATCATATCTATCAGATCTCACTCTCGTAAGTGGCCGTGTAGGGATTGACAACCCCTATTCGCGTTGGTTGCGAGGATTTATTTGTTTTGTGCAGGTACGAGGGACTCGCGTGTAGCCTCCTACTGGATTGATACCTTGGTTCTCAAAAACTGAGGGAAATACTTACGCTACTTTGCTGCATCATCCCTTCCTCTTCGGGGAAAACCAACGCAGTGCTCAAGAGGTAGCAAGAAGGATTGCTGGCGCTATTGTCGGGGAGGTCTACGCAAAAGTCAACATACCAAGTACCCATCACATACCCTTATTGTTGGGGAACGTAGCAGAAATTCAAATTTTTCCTACGTGTCACCAAGATCTATCTATGGAGAAACCAGCAACGAGGGGAGGGAGAGTGCATCTACATACCCTTGTAGATCGCTAAGCGGAAGCGTTCAAGAGAACGGGGTTGATGGAGTCGTACTCGTCGTGATCCAAATCACCGATGATCCTAGTGCCGAACGGACGGCACCTCCGCGTTCAACACACGTACAGCCCGATGATGTCTCCCACGCCTTGATCCAGCAAGGAGAGAGGGAGAGGTTGAGGAAGACTCCATCCAGCAGCAGCACAACGGCGTGGTGGTGGTGGAGGAGTGTGGCAATCTTGCAGGGCTTCGCCAAGCACCACGGGATATGAGGAGAAAGAGAGGGAGGGCTGCACCAACGAGAGAGATCAAATCGCGTGTATTGGGCAGCCCCTAGGCCTCATATATATAGGGGAAGGGGAGGAGGGTGCGCCCCCTCTAGGGTTCCCATCCCTAGAGGGGCGGCAGCCCTAGATGGGTCTTGGGGTGGCGGCCAAGAGGGGGAGAAGGGGGGCGCCTCCTAGGGTGGGCCTTAGGGCCCATCTAAGCCTAGGGTTTCCCCTTCTCATCCTTTGCTGCGCCTTGGGCCTTGTGGGAGGCGCACCAGCCCACTCAGGGGCTGGTCCCTCACCACTCTTGGCCCACGCAAGCCTCCGGGACTGGTGGCCCCACTTGGTGGACCCCCGGGACCCTCCCAGTGGTCCCGGTACGTTACCGATAAACCACGAAACTTTTCCGGTGACCAAAACAGGACTTCCCATATATAAATCTTTACCTCCGGATCATTCCGGAACTCCTCGTGATGTCCGGGATCTCATCCGGGACTCCGAATAACATTCGGTAACCACATACAAACTTCCTTTATAACCCTAGCGTCATCGAACCTTAAGTGTGTAGACCCTACGGGTTCGGGAGACATGCAGACATGACCGAGACATTCTCCGGTCAATAACCAACAGCGGGATCTGGATACCCATGTTGGCTCCCACATGTTCCACGATGATCTCATCGGATGAACCACGATGTCAAGGACTTAATCAATCCTGTATACAATTCCCTTTGTCTATCGGTACGATACTTGCCCGAGATTCGATCGTCGGTATCCCGATACCTTGTTCAATCTCGTTACCGGCAAGTCTCTTTACTCATTCCGTAACACATCATCCCGTGATCAACTCCTTGATCACATTGTGCACATTATGATGATGTCCTACCGAGTGGGCCCAGAGATACCTCTCCGTCACACGGAGTGACAAATCCCATTCTCGATTCGTGCCAACCCAACAGACACTTTCGGAGATACCCGTAGTGTCCCTTTATAGCCACCCAGTTACGTTGTGACGTTTGGCACACCCAAAGCACTCCTACGGTATCCGGGAGTTGCACAATCTCATGGTCTAAGGAAATGATACTTGACATTAGAAAAGCTTTAGCATACGAACTACACGATCTAGTGCTATGCTTAGGATTGGGTCTTGTCCATCACATCATTCTCCTAATGATGTGATCCCGTTATCAATGACATCCAATGTCCATGGTCAGGAAACCGTAACCATCTATTGATCAACGAGCCAGTCAACTAGAGGCTTACTAGGGACATGGTGTTGTCTATGTATCCACACATGTATCTGAGTTTCCTATCAATACAATTCTAGCATGGATAATAAACGATTATCATGAACAAGCAAATATAATAATAACTAATTTATTATTGCCTCTAGGGCATATTTCCAACAGTCTCCCACTTGCACTAGAGTCAATAATCCAGTTCACATCGATATGTGATTAACACTCAAGGTCACATCCCCATGTGACTAACACCCAAAGAGTTTACTAGAGTCAATAATCTAGTTCACATTACCATGTGATTAACACTCGATGAGTTCTGGGTTTGATCATGTTATGCTTGCGAGAGATGTTATAGTCAACGGGTCTGAATCTTTCAGATCCGTGTGTACTTCGCAAATCTCTATGTCATCTTGCAGATGCAGCTACTACGCTATATTTGGAGCCATTTCAAATAACTGTTCTACTTGGAGCTATTCTAAATTGTTGCTCCATTATACGTATCCGGTATCTCTAATCAGAGCTATCCGGATAGGTGTTAAGCTTGCATCGGCGTAACCCTTTACGACGAACTCTTTTACCACCTCCATAATCGAGAAAATTCCTTAGTCCACTAGTTACTAAGGATAACTTTGACCGCTGTCTGTGATCCATTCTTGGATCACTCTTGTACCCCTTGACTAACTCATGGCAAGGCGCACTTCAGGTGCGGTACACAGCATAGCATACTGTAGAGAGCCTATGATAAAAGCATAGGGGACGACCTTCGTCCTTCCTCTTTCTTCTGCCATGGTCGAGCTTTAAGTCTTAACTTCATACCTTACAACTCAGGCAAGAACTCCTTCTTTGACTGATCCATCTTGAACACCTTCAAGATCATGTCAAGGTATGTGCTCATTTGAAAGTACTATTAAGCGTTTTGATCTATCCTCATAGATCCTAATGCTCAATACTCAAGCAGCCTAATCCAGGTTTTCCATTGAAAAACATTTTTCAAATAACTGTGCATGCTTTCCAGAAATTCTACATCATTTCTGATCAACAATATGTTAACAACATATACTCATCGGAAATTCTATAGTGCTCCCACTCACTTCTTTGGAAATACAAGTTTCTCATAAACTTTGTATAAACCCAAAAACTTTGATCATCTCATCAAAGCATACCTTCCAACTCTGAGATGCTTACTCCAGTCCTTAGAAGGATTGCTGGAGCTTTGCATACTTATTAGCATCTTTCAGGATTGACAAAACCTTCTGGTTGTATCACATACAACCTTTCCTCAAGAAAATGTCGAGGAAACAATGCTTTGACATCCTATCTGCAAGATTTCATAAATAATGCAGTAGTTGCTAATATAATTCCAACAGACTCTTAGCATCGCTACGAGTGAGAAAGTCTCACCGTAGTCAACTCCTTGAACTTGTCGGGAAACTTCTTAACGACAAGTCGAGCTTTCTTAATGGTGACATTTACCATCATTGTCCGTCTTCCTTTTAAAATCCATATGTACCTAATAGCCTTACGACCATCAAGCTGTTCTGCCAAAGTCTACACTTTGTTTTCATACATGGATCCTCTCTCGGATTTTATGGCCTCGAGCCATTTATCAGAATCCGGGCCCACCATCGCTTCTCCATAGCTCGTAGGTTCATTGTTGTCTAGCAACATGACTTCCAAGACAGGATTACGTACCACTCTGAAGTAGTATGCATCCTTGTCATCCCACGAGGTTTGGTAGTGACTTGATCTGAAGTTTCATGATCACTATCATAAACTTCCACTTCAATTGGTGTAGGTGCCACAGGAACAACTTCCTGTGCCCTGCCACACACTAGTTGAAGAGACGGTTCAATAACCTCATCAAGTCTCCACCATCCTCCCACTCAATTCTTTCGAGAGAAACTTTTCCTCGAGAAAGGACCCGATTCTAGAAACAATCCCTTATTGCTTTCGAATCTGAGACAGGAGGTATACCCAACTGTTTTGGGTGTCCTATGAAGATGCATTTATCCGCTTTGGGTTTGAGCTTATCAGCCTGAAACCTTTTCACATAAGCGTCGCAGCCCCAAACTTTTAATAAATGACAGCTTAGGTTTCTCTAAACCATAGTTCATACGGTGTCATCTCATCAGAATTATGTGGTGCCCTATTTAAAGTGAATGTGGTTGTCTTTAATGCCTAACCCATAAACTATCGTGGTAATTTGATAAGAGACATCATGGTATGCATCATATCCAATAGGGTGCAGTTATGATGTTCGGACACACCATCACACTATGGTGTTCCAGGCTGTATTAGTTGTGAAACAATTTCCACAATGTCTTAATTCTGTGCCAAACTCGTAATTCAGATATTCATCTCTATGATCATATCATAGATATTTTATCCTCTTGTCACGATGATCTTTCAACTTCACCCTGAAATTACTTGAACCTTTCAATAATTCATACTCGTGATTCATCAAGTAAATATACTCAATATCTACTCAAATCATCTGTGAAGTAAGAACATAACGATATCCACTACATGCCTCGGCACTCATTGGATTGCACACATCAAAATGTATTACTTCCAACAAGTTGCATTCTAGTTCCATTTTACTGAAAACGAGGCTTTCAGTCATCTTGCCCATGTGGTATGACTTGCATGTATCAAGTGATTCAAAATCAAGTGAGTCCAAACGGTCCATTTGCATGGAGTTTCTTCATGCATATACACCAATAGACATGGTTCGCATATCTCAAACCTTTCAAAACAAGTGAGCCCAAAGATCCATCAACATGGAGCTTCTTCATGCGTTTTATACCGATATGACTTACGTGGCAGTGCCACAAGTAGGTGGTACTATCATTACTATCTTTTGGCATGAACATGTGTATCACTACGATCGAGATTCAATAAACCATTCATTTTAGGTGCAAGACCATTGAAGGTATTATTCAAATAAACAGAGTAACCATTATTCTCCTTAAATGAATAACCGTATTGCGATAGACGTAATCCAATCATGTCTATGCTCAACGCAAACACCAAATAACAATTATTTAGGTTTAAAACCAATCTCGATGGTAGAGGGAGCGTACGATGCTTGATCATATCAACATTGGAAACACTTCCAACACATATCGTCAGCTCACCTTTAGCTAGTCTCCGTTTATTCCGTAGCCTTTTGTTTCGAGTTACTAACACTTAGCAACCGAACCGGTATCTAATACCCTGGTGCTACTAGGAGTACAAGTAAAGTACACATCAACATAATGTATATCCAATATACTTCTATCGACCTTGCCAGCCTTCTAATCTACCAAGTATCTAGGGTAATTCTGCTCCAGTGGCTGTTCCCCTTATTACAGAAGCACTTAGTCTCGGGTTTGGGTTCAACCTTGGGTTTCTTCACTAGAGCAGCAGCTGAATTGCCGTTTCATGAAGTATCCCTTCTTGCCCTTGCCCTTCTTGAAACTAGTGGTTTCACTAACCATCAACAATTGATGCTCCTTCTTGATTTCTACTTTCGTGGTGTCAAACATCGCGAATATCTCAAGGATCATCATATATGTCCCCGATATATTATAGTTCATCACGAAGCTCTAGCAGCTTGGTGGTAATGACTTCGGAGAAACATCACTATCTCATCTGGAAGATCAACTCCCACTCGATTCAAATGATTGTTGTACTCAGACAATCTGAGCACAAGCTCAACAATTGAGCTTTTCTCCCTTAGTTTGCAGGCTAAGAAAATCGTTGGAGGTCATATACCTCTTGACGTGGGCACGAGCCTGAAATCCCAATTTCAGCCCCCAAAACATCCCATATGTTTCGCGACGTTTCAAAACGTCTTTGGTGCCTCAACTCTAAACCGTTTTAACCGAACTATCACGTAGTTATCAAATGTGTATGTCAGATGTTCGCAACATCCACAGACAACGTTCGAGGTTCAGCACACTGAGTGGTGCATTAAGGACATAAGCCTTCTATGAAGCAATGAGGACAATCCTCAGTTTACGGACCTAGTCCGCATAATAGCTACTATCAACTTTCAACTAAATTTTCTCTAGGAACATATCTAAACCGTAGAACTAAAGCGCGAGCTACGACATAATTTGCGAAGACCTTTTGACTATGTTCAGGATAATTAAGTTCATCTTATGAACTCCCACTCAAATAGACATCCCTCTAGTCATCTAAGTGATTACATGATCCGAGTCAACTAGGCCATGTCCGATCATCACGTGAGACGGACTAGTCATCATCGGTGAACATCTTCATGTTGATCATATCTACCATACGACTCATGCTCGACCTTTCGGTCTCTTGTGTTCCGAGGCCATGCCTGTACACATGCTAGGCTCGTCAAGTCAACCTAAGTGTTTCGCGTGTGTAAATCTGTCTTACACCCGTTGTATGTGAACGTTAGAATCTATCACACCCGATCGTCACGTGGTGCTTCGAAACAACAAACTGTCGCAACGGTGCACAGTTAGGGGGAACACCTTCTTGAAATTTTAGTGAGGGATCATCTTATTTACTACCGTCGTTCTAAGTAAACAAGATGCATAAACATGATAAACATCACATGTAATCAAATAGTGACATGATATGGCCATCATCACTTTGCTCCTTTTGATCTCCATCTTCGGGGCTCCATGATCATCATCGTCACCGGCATGACACCATGATCTCCATCATCATGATCTCCATCATCGTGTCTTCATGAAGTTGTCTCGTCAACTATTACTTCTACTACTACAGCTAACGGTTAGCAATAAAGTAAAGTAATTACATGACGTTTATGTTGACACGCAGGTCATAAATAAATTAAGACAACTCCTATGGCCCCTGCCGGTTGTCATACTCATTGACATGCAAGTCGTGATTCCTATTACAAGAACATGATCAATCTCATACATCACATATATCATTCATCACATCCTTTTGGCCATATCACATCACATAGCATACCCTGCAAAAACAAGTTAGACGTCCTCTAATTGTTGTTTGCATGTTTTACGTGGCTGCTATGGGTTTCTAGCAAGAACGTTTCTTACCTACGCAAAAACCACAACGTGATATGCCAATTGCTATTTACCCTTCATAAGGACCCTTTCCATCGAATCCGATCCGACTAAAGTGGGAGAGACAGACACCCGCTAGACACCTTATGCAACTAGTGCATGTCAGTCGGTGGAACCAGTCTCACGTAAGAGTACGTGTAAGGTCGGTCCGGGCCGCTTCATCCCACGATGCCGCCGAATCAGGATAAGACAAGTAACGGCAAGCATATTGAACAAAATCAACGCCCACAACTACTTTGTGTTCTACTCGTGCATAGAAACTACGCATAAACCTAGCTCATGATGCCACTGTTGGGGAACGTAGCAGAAATTCAAAATTTTCCTACGTGTCACCAAGATCTATCTATGGAGAAACCAGCAACAAGGGGAGGGAGAGTGCATCTACATACCCTTGTAGATTGCTAAGCGGAAGCGTTCAAGAGAACGGGGTTGATGGAGTCGTACTCGTCGTGATCCAAATCACCGATGATCCTAGTGCCGAACGGACGGCACCTCCGCGTTCAACACACGTACAGCCCGACGATGTCTCCCACGCCTTGATCCAGCAAGGAGAGAGGGAGAGGTTGAGGAAGACTCCATCCAGCAGCAGCACAATGGTGTGGTGGTGGTGGAGGAGTGTGGCAATCCTGCAGGGCTTCGCCAAGCACCACGGGATATGAGGAGAAAGAGAGGGAGGGCTGCACCAACGAGAGAGATCAAATCGCGTGTATTGGGCAGCCCCTAGGCCTCATATATATAGGGGAAGGGGAGGAGGGTGCGCCCCCTCTAGGGTTCCCACCCCTAGAGGGGCGGCAGCCCTAGATGGGTCTTGGGGTGGCGGCCAAGAGGGGGAGAGGGGGGGCGCCCCCTAGGGTGGGCCTTAGGGCCCATCTAAGCCTAGGGTTTCCCCTTCTCCTCCTTTGCTGCGCCTTGGGCCTTGTGGGAGGCGCACCAGCCCACTCAGGGGCTGGTCCCTCACCACTCTTGGCCCACGCAAGCCTCCGGGACTGGTGGCCCCACTTGGTGGACCCCCGGGACCCTCCCGGTGGTCCCGGTACGTTACCGATAAACCCCGAAACTTTTCCGTGACCAAAACAGGACTTCCCATATATAAATCTTTACCTCCAGACCATTCCGGAACTCCTCGTGACGTCCGGGATCTCATCCGGGACTCCGAACAACATTCGGTAACCACATACAAACTTCCTTTATAACCCTAGCGTCATCGAACCTTAAGTGTGTAGACCCTACGGGTTCGGGAGACATGCAGACATGACCGAGACGTTCTCCGGTCAATAACCAACAGAGGGATCTGGATACCCATGTTGGCTCCCACATGTTCCATGATGATCTCATCGGATGAACCACGATGTCAAGGACTTAATCAATCCTGTATACAATTCCCTTTGTCTATCGGTACGATACTTGCCCGAGATTCGATCGTCGGTATCCCGATACCTTGTTCAATCTCGTTACCGGCAAGTCTCTTTACTCGTTCCGTAACACATCATCCCATGATCAACTCCTTGATCACATTGTGCACATTATGATGATGTCCTACCGAGTGGGCCCAGAGATACCTCTCCGTCACACGGAGTGACAAATCCCATTCTCGATTCGTGCCAACCCAACATACACTTTCGGAGATACCCGTAGTGTACCTTTATAGCCACCCAGTTACGTTGTGACGTTTGGCACACCCAAAGCACTCCTACAGTATCTGGGAGTTGCACAATCTCATGGTCTAAGGAAATGATACTTGACATTAGAAAAGCTTTAGCATACGAACTACACGATCTAGTGCTATGCTTAGGATTGGGTCTTGTCCATCACATCATTCTCCTAATGATGTGATCCCGTTATCAATGACATCCAATGTCCATGGTCAGGAAACCGTAACCATCTATTGATCAACGAGCCAGTCAACTAGAGGCTTACTAGGGACATGGTGTTGTCTATGTATCCACACATGTATCTGAGTTTCCTATCAATACAATTCTAGCATGGATAATAAACGATTATCATGAACAAGGAAATATAATAATAACTAATTTATTATTGCCTCTAGGGCATATTTCCAACACTTATCTCCCGCATTACATTATTTGCCATTTGCCTCTCGTTTTCCTCTCCCCCACTTCACCCTTGCCGTTTTATTCGTCCTCTCTCTCTATCCTCCATATCTTTCTCTATTTGCCTCTTTTTGCCCGCTTATTTTTTGTTTGCTTGTGTGTTAGTTTGCGTGCTTGTCACGATGGCTCAAGATAATACTAAATTATGTGACTTCACCAATACCAACAACAATGATTTTATTAGCACTCCTATTGCTCCTTTTACCGATGCCGAATCTTGTGAAATTAATACTGCTTTGCTGAATCTTGTCATGAAAGATCCGTTTTCCGGCCTTCCTAGTGAAGATGTCGCTACCCATCTAAATAGCTTCGTTGATTTGTGTGATATGCAAAACAATAAAGATGTGGATAATGATATTGTTAAATTGAAGCTATTTCCTTTTTCACTTAGAGATCGTGCTAAAGCTTGGTTTTCGTCTTTGCCTAAAAATAGTATTGATTCATGGAATAAGTGCAAAAATGCTTTTATCTCTAAGTATTTTCATCCCGCTAAGACCATCTCTCTTAGAAACGATATTATGAATTTTAAGCAACATGATCATGAACATGTTGCACAAGGTTGGGAGAGAATGAAACTAATGATACGTAATTGCCCTACTCATGGTTTAAATTTGTGGGTGATTATACAAATTTTTTTGCCGGATTGAATTTTGCTTCTAGAAATCTTTTAGATTCGGCCGCGGGAGGCACTTTTATGGAAATCACTTTAGGGGAAGCTACTAAACTCCTATATAATATTATGGTTAATTATTCTCAATGGCATACTGAAAGATCTACTAATAAAAAGGTGCATGCGATAGAAGAAATTAATGTTTTGAGTGGAAAGATGGACGAACTTATGAAATTATTTGCTAGTAAGAGTGTTTCTTCTGATCCAAATGATATGCCCTTGTCTACTTTGATTGAGAATAATAATTAATCTATGGATGTGAAATTTGTTGGTAGGAACAATTTTGGTAACAACGCGTATAGAGGAAATTTTAATCCTGGGCCTTATCCTAGTAATCCCTCTAATAATTATGGTAATTCCTACAACAATTCCTATGGAAATTATAATAAGATGCCCTCTGATTTTGAATCTAATATTAAAGAATTTATTACTTCGCAAAAGAATTTCAATGCTTTGATTGAAGAAAAATTGCTTAAGATTGATGAGTTGGCTAGGAACGTTGATAGAATTTCTCTTGATGTTGATTCTTTGAAACTTAGATCTATTCCACCTAAGCATGATATCAATGAGTCTCTCAAAGCCATGAGAATTTCCATTGATGAGTGCAAAGAAAGAACTGCTAGGATGCGTGCTAAGAAAGATGCCTTTATAAGAGCGTGTTCTCCTAGTTCCTATGAAAATAATGATGAAGATATCAAAGTTATTGATGTGTCCCCTATTAAATATTTGTTTTGCAATATGAATCTTGATAATGATGGGACTGAATATGATCCACCTTTACCTAGAAGGCGTTCCAAGAATTCGGAATTTTTTGATCTTGATGCTAAAATTGATAGAAATGGGATTGAAGAAATTAAAACCCTAAATGTTGCTAAACACACTATTATGGACTTCAAGGAATTTAACTATGAAAATTGCTCTTCGATTGATTGTATTTCCTTGTTGCAATCCGTGCTAAATTCTCCTCATGCTTATAGTCAAAATAAAGCATTTACTAAACATATCGTTGATGCCCTGATGCAATCTTATGAAGAAAAACTTGAATTGGAAGTTTCTATCCCTAGAAAGCTTTATGATGAGTGGGAACCAACTATTAAAATTAAAATTAAAGATCATTAATGCTATGCTTTATGTGATTTGGGTGCTAGTGTTTCCATGATTCCAAAGACTTTGTGTGATTTGTTAGGTTTCCGTGATTTTGATTTGCTCTTTAAACTTGCACCTTGCGGATTCCACTATTAAGAAACCTATGAGAAGAATTAATGATGTTCTTATTGTTGCAAATAGGAATTATGTGGACGTAGATTTTATTGTTCTTTACATAGATTGCAATCCTTCATGTCCTATTATTCTTGGTAGACCTTTCCTTAGAACGATTGGTGCAATTATTGATATGAAGGAAGGAAATATTAGATTCCAATTTCCATTAAGGAAAGGCATGGAACACTTTCCTAGAAAAAATTTAAATTACCTTCTGAATATATTATGAGAGCCACTTATGGATTGCCTACCAAAGATGGCAATACCTAGATCTATCCTTGCTTGTTATGCCAAGCTAGGGGCTTAAACGATAGCGCTTGTTGGGAGGCAACCCAATTTTATTTTTATTCCTTGATTTTTGCTCCTGTTTAGTAATAAATAATTTATCTAGCCTCTGTTTTGGTTGTGTTTTTTGTATTTAATTAGTGTTTGTGCCAAGTAGAACCGTTGGGAAGACTTGGGGAAAGTCTTGTTACGCTTGCTGTAAAAAACAGAAACTTTAGTGCTCACGAGAACTACTGCAATTTTTATTTGGAAAGTGATATTTAGTTAATTATTTTTGAAGATGATTAATAGATAAATTCCTCACGTCCAGCAATTTATTTTAGAATTTTTGGGGTTCCAGGTCTTGCGCTAGCTACAGATTACTACAGACTGTTCTGTTTTTGACAGATTCTGTTTTTCGTGTGTTGTTTGCTTATTTTGATGAATCTATGGCTAGTAAAATAGTTTATAAACCATAGAGAAGTTGTAATACAGTAGGTATAACACCAATATAAATAAATAAATAATGATTTCATTACAGTACCTTGAAGTGGTCTTTTGTTTTCTTTCGCTAACGGAGCTCATGAGATTTTCTACTTTAAGTTTTGTGTTGTGAAGTTTTCAAATTTTGGGTAAAGATTTGATGGATTATGGAACAAGGAGTGGCAATAGCCTAATCTTGGGGATGCCCATGGCACCCCCAAGATAATCTAAGGACACCTAAAAGCCAAAGCTTGGGGATGCCCCGGAAGTCATCCCCTCTTTCGTCTACTTCTATCGGTAACTTTACTTGGAGCTATATTTTTATTCGCCACATGATATGTGTTTTGCTTGGAGCGTCTTGTATGATTTGAGTCTTTACTTTTTAGTTTACCACAATCATCCTTGCTGTACACACCTTTTGAGAGAGCCATACATGATTTGGAATTTGTTAGAATACTCTATGTGCTTCGCTTATATCTTTTGAGTTATGTAGTTTTGCTCTAGTACTTCATTTATATCTTTTAGAGCACGGTGGTGGATTTGTTTTATAGAAACTATTGATCTCTCATGCTTCACTTAGATTATTTTGAGAGTCTTAAATAGCATGGTAATTTTCTTAAAATCCTAATATGCTTAGTATACAAGATTAATAATAAAACTTTCGTATGAGTGTGTTGAATACTATGAGAAGTTTGATGCTTGATAATTGTTTTGAGATATGAAGATGGTGATATTAAAGTTGTGCTAGTTGAGTGGTTGTGAATTTGAAGAATACTTGTGTTAAAGTTTGTGATTCCCATAGCATGCACGTATGGTGAACCGTTATGTGATGAAGTCGGAGCATGGTTTATTTTTTGATTGTCTTCCTTATGAGTGGCGGTCGGGGACGAGCGATGGTCTTTTCCTACCAATCTATCCCCCTAGGAGCATGCGCGTAATACTTTGCTTTGATAACTTGTAGGTTTTTGCAATAAGTATATGAGTTCTTTATGACTAATGTTGAGTCCATGGATTATACGCACTCTCACCCTTCCATCATTGCTAGCCTCTCTAATACCGTGCAACTTTCGCCGGTATCATACACCCACAATATACCTTCCTCAAAACAGCCACCATACCTACCTATTATGGCATTTGCATAGCCATTCCGAGATATATTGCCATGCAAATTTCCACCGTTCCGTTTATTATGACACACTCCATCATTGTCATATTTCTTAGCACATGTAGTCGACATCGTATTTGTGGCAAAGCCACCGTTCATAATTCTTTCATACATGTCACTCATGAGTCATTGCATATCCCATCACACCGCCGGAGGCATTCATATAGAGTCATATTTTGTTCTAAGTATCGAGTTGTAATTGTTGAGTTGTAAGAAAAATAAAAGTGTGATGATCATCATTATTAGAGCATTGTCCCAGTGAGGAATGGATGATGGAGACTATGATTCCCCCACAAGTCGGGATGAGACTCCGGACGAAAATAAATAAATAAAAGAGGCCAAAGAAGCCCAAATAAAAAAAGAGAGAAAAGAGGCCATAAAAAAGAGAGAGAAAAGGCCCATATAAAAAAATGAGAGAAAAAGAGAGAAGAGGCAATGCTATTATCCTTTTACCACACTTGTGCTTCAAAGTAGCACCATGATCTTCATGATAGAGAGTCTCCTATGTTGTCACTTTCATATACTAGTGGGAATTTGTCATTATTAAACTTGGCTTGTATATTTCCAATGATGGGCTTTCTCAAAATGCCCTAGGTCTTCATGAGCAAGCAAGTTGGATGCACAACCACTTAGTTTCTTTTGTTGAGCTTTTATATACTTATAGCTCTAGTGCATCTGTTGCATGGCAATCCCTACTCACTCACATTGATATCTATTGATGGGCATCTCCATAGCCCATTGATACGCCTAGTTGATGTGAGACTATCTTTTCCCTTTTTGTCTTCTCCACAACCACCATTCTATTCCACCTATAAGTGCTATGTCCATGGCTCACGCTCATGTATTGCGTGAAGATTGAAAAAGTTAGAGAACACCAAAAGTATGAAACAATTGCTTGGCTTGTCATCAGGGTTGTGCGTGATTTAAATATTTTGTGTGGTGAAGATGGAGCATAGCCAGACTATATGATTTTGTAGGGATAACTTTCTTTGGCCATGCTATTTTGAGAAGACATAATTGCTTTGTTAGTATGCTTGAAGTATTATTATTTTTATGTCAATATTAAACTTTTGTCTTGAATCTTTCGGATCTGAATATTCATACCATAATTAAGAAGAATTACATTAAAATTATGCCAAGTAGCACTCCGCATCAAAAATTCTGTTTTTTATCATTTACCTACTCGAGGACGAGCAGGAATTAAGCTTGGGGATGCTTGATACGTCTCCAACGTATCTATAATTTTTGATTGCTCCATGCTATATTATCTACTGTTTTGGACATTATTGGGCTTTATTTTCCACTTTTATATTATTTTTGGGACTAACCTATTAACCGGAGGCCCGGCCCAGAATTGTTGTTTTTGCCTGTTTTAGGTTTTCGACGAAAAGGAATATCAAACGGAGTCCAAACGGAATGAAACCTTCGGGAACGTGATTTTCTCAACGAACAAGACCCAGGAGACTTGGACCCTACGTCAAGACACAAAAGAGGAGGCCACGAGGTAGGGGGCGCGCCTACCCCCCCCCCCCCAAGGCGCGCCCTCCACCCTCGTGGGCCCCCTGTTGCTCCACCGATGTACTCCTTCCTCCTATATATACCTACGTACCCCCAAACAGTCAGATACAGAGCCAAAAACCTAATTCCACCGCCGCAACTTTCTGTATCCACGAGATCCCATCTTGGGGCCTGTTGCATAGCTCCGCCGGAGGGGGCATCGATCACGGAGGGCTTCTACATCAACACCATAGCCCCTCCGATGAAGTGTGAGTATTTTACCTCAGACCTACGGGTCCGTAGTTATTAGCTAGATGGCTTCTTCTCTCTTTTTGGATCTCAATACAATGTTCTCCCCCTCTCTTGTGGAGAACTATTCAATGTAATCTTATTTTTGCGGTGTGTTTGTTGAGACCGATGATTTGTGGGTTTATGATCAAGTCTATCTATGAATAATATTTGAATCTTCTCTGAATTCTTTTATGTATGATTGGTTATCTTTGCAAGTCTCTTCGAATTATCAGTTTGGTTTGGCCTACTAGATTGATCTTTCTTGCAATGGGAGAAGTGCTTAGCTTTGGGTTCAATCTTGCGGTGTCCTTTCCCAGTGACAGTAGGGGCAGCAAGGCACATATTGTATTGTTGCCATCGAGGATAACAAGATGGGGTTTTCATCATATTGCATGAGTTTATCCCTCTACATCATGTCATATTGCTTAAGGCATTACTCTGTTTTTAACTTAATACTCTAGATGCATGTTGGATAGCGGTCGATGAGTGGAGTAATAGTAGTAGATGCAGGCAGGAGTCTGTCTACTTGTCTCGGACGTGATGCCTATATACATGATCATACCTAGATATTATCATAACTATGCTCAATTCTGTCAATTGCTCAACAGTAATTTGTTCACCCACCGTAGAATACTTATGCTCTCGAGAGAAGCCACTAGTGAAACCTATGGCCCCCGGGTCTATCTTTATCATATTAATCTCCTGCTACTTAGTTATTTCCTTTGCTTTTTTACTTTGCCTTTATTTTACTTTGCATCTTTATCACAAAAATACCAAAAATATTATCTTATCATATCTATCAGATCTCACTCTCGTAAGTGGCCGTGTAGGGATTGACAACCCCTATTCGCGTTGGTTGCGAGGATTTATTTGTTTTGTGCAGGTACGAGGGAGTCGCGCGTAGCCTCCTACTGGATTGATACCTTGGTTCTCAAAAACTGAGGAAAATACTTACGTTACTTTGTTGCATCATCCCTTCCTCTTCGGGGAAAACCAACGCAATGCTCAAGAGGTAGCAGCAGGCGCGCCCGCAGGTGTGGGTCTTTATCCTCGGCCGCGCGGGCGCGAGCGACGGGGGACACGGTGCATGGTCGGTGGGCTGCTCCGGTGGCCCTCTGACCTTAGATCTGAAGGTTGCTTCTCCTCTTCCCTCTAGCCCGCTCACAACCTGTGCTAGCGCCGGTGCTTCTTTGTCGGTCTGTTGGTAGCTGGTTGCGGTGGTGTTTGTCGGGACCGGGAGAAATCCCTGGTTGGTGTCCCCGACCACGGCGGTGGCCAGGCCCTCGGGCGCGGCTCCCCTTCTTGAAGGCACCGTCGAGATCCCTTCTTCCCACCCCTTCCCCTCCATTTCAAGGTTAAATCATGTAATCCCTTGCGGATTCGGCGACGGCGGCGCTCGGCGTCGTAACCTCCCTGAGGGCATCGTCTGGTTAGAAGGGTGTTGGTGTGCGGTGCTAGATCCGAGGTTTGCAATTGCAACGGGGGTCCGTGTGACAACTTGGTTTCCAACAATGTCGGGCTTGCCATTGTCTGATTGGTGCTTGCTGGCCGTCCCCTGTTCGCCGGTGCTCGGCTCCCTTGAGCCTGGGTGGAAGAGGAAAGGGTTCCCCTTCACGGCAACAGGGTCGTGGCAGCTCAATGAGCACCAGGGCCGTGGCAGCTCAATGAGCACCAGGGCCATATCCCTCGCATCCTATGCAAGATTAGTTTCCTTGTTGTTCGCCGCAAGCTCGCTGCTTCTTCAGCTCCGATGTGCCGTTTCTTGCAGCTTACTCTATTCTTGTTTGGACACCGGCGGTCTGTGCTTAATTTCATAGTGAGGTATGCCCGTTGTCGCGACACGGATGTGTGCAAATGTTCTGTGTCTTCTACCCCAAGATCGTGTCTTTTCTTGTTCTAGGGTGAACTCATCCCTCGCTCGACGGTGCGGCGTCCTTTGAGCCAGGACGAGGGGGTAGGGACCCTCTTCGGCGAGGGAGAAGGAAGGTGTGGTATCTTTCTGGTCCAGTGCAGGAGCTTTGGCATGTTTGTGGCCAAGGCGGTCGGCAATGCCATTGTTGCTGATGTTTCCTTGGGCGCCGGTGTTTCGAGCTTCAAGGACGGTCCTTTCTTCAAGTGGTTCTTCATATCTATCTAGTTTAGGTGCTTGTAGTTTGGGATTGTGTTGTAAGCTGTATCTTCAGCACCCATGTATATTTGGGCCGCTCGTGTTTTATTTTCTTTGTAAGTGGCGTTGGGCTGACTCTTGTTGGTTGTAATACCTGGCGGTTGTTGCTTTGTTAATTTAAAGCCGGATTCGTCCTTGAGCCTTCGTTCTAAAAAAAAGATATAATGCATCTGCTCATAGAGATCCCAAGGATTATCTCACTTGGTGTGGAAAAATCTTTTGTTTGATTTGAGACTAAGTTTGCCTAAGATTGCCATATCTAAGGTTAGATAAGTTTGACTAACTTGAGTGGGTGTATGGTTCAAGCCACACTTTAGGCAAGTCATATTAGGATCTCACATCACATACACTCAAAAAGTATGGTAAGATTCTCTTAAGCTTACCAACTTATGGCTTTCATTTCGAAAACTAACCTTAGACAAATATGATAAGATTGTATGACAAAGTGTGATATAATTAGTCCTAGAACCAAACGGTCCCGACTACTAGTACTTCACACTTGCGGCATGGAAAGCTTCACCTGTCTGAAATCTGAAATAAGTTGAGATCTAGTCAGCAGAATACCAGTCCAACACCTCGAATTCTCTCTCTGAAATAGCTGGATCCATCATTGCAAACCAGTACAGTATGCATGCATGGGCCAATTAATTAGGAATTTAACACGATCAGGCAATTAAATGTAGGATAACATCAACATGCATGTTTCTGTCCCTACAGGGTACTGCAGAGACTTCAGATTGGTTTCAGATTACTAGTTTTGATTACTCACAGAATGCATCCCAAGTACTTCCTCCGTCCTGATTTATTGGTCCTTTTATATTTTGTGTCAAATTTTAACCAACTATTTAACTAACAAAATATTAGTACATGTTAAAAAAATTATATCGTTCCATTCGTATTTGAACATAGTTTTAATGATATAATTTTTTGTAACATGCATAAACATTTTGTTAGTTAAATTTATGATCAAAATTTGATAAAAAATACAATGGGACTAATAAACCAAGAGGAAGATAGTACTAGTGTATACTAAAAGGTCAAAGATTTTAATACCCTGGCATTGTCAGGTCAACTTAGGGCGTGTACAATGATGACATATAGATACAGATGCCTCATGACAAAAAGTAGCTTGAAGTAGCTGAGTTGATTTTTCTTTCTCCCCGATGTAAGCTGCCGCTAGTGGACCTTATCAAAGAATAAAAAATAAAGACTCTCATTACACATGCATCTGTACTATTCATTTCAACCTTTTCAGCTTTATGCATCGGTTCACATTTTTTCTTTCCAAGCAACCACCTTCTATAGAGGATCCTGCTGCTATATCCGAATTTACTTTTCCTTACATCTGATCCTACGTGGCCTACGAGGTATCACCCTAAAGCTATGCATTGGTCATGCCCTCACAAAACAGCCTTGTGCGACTGTACAAAGGGCTTCTCGGCACAATCGAACCACACAACACTAGCTCAATTGATGGTAAATCATAAATAGATATAAGGTGGCTGAAAATGACACCACGCATGCAGGAACACTAGATTTATTGTACTCCTATTTATCATTTAGAAACACTACTAGTAACCCTGGATTTGGACTAGTCTATGGATATCAGGGGGAATTTAAGAAGTTAACAAGAAGGACCGAAGACCACCAGAAAATACTGCAAATCAACATTAATGACAGAGACAGCACTGCGTGCCTTAATAGGAGTACTATTTATTTATTTGTACACACATCAGCTGGGTCCCAATCCTTGTGTTGACATGACACTACTGTACGCGGATCACACAAGCTGCTATATCTAGGACGCGAATTTGGTAAACATGGATGCGCGTGCCCCCTTGATGAATAGTAAATTCGAAAAAATGTTAGAAAAAATCAAAGAAAAGGAATTTATTTTTGTAATGTACATAGTCAATTGGTATACTCACATATGTATTTTCTTCACAAAAAATACCATAGGTGTCAATACATCATGAAACTTCATACATGAGTAAAATGATCGACTAAGTTTCATACCGTGAAATTTCAGAATTTTTAAAATTTTTCTAGTAATTTTTATGAATTTACTATTCACTTGGGTACATGCGCACCGTGTTCACTTTTGTATTTTCGCTATATGAGTAGTATACATTAGAAAATACTATTAGCAAGTACTACTGGAGTAGTATTATATTTTGATTGCCCAGGGGTGGATGGAGTGGTCTAGGCAGAGCAAAGCAGAGCAGAGGGGTGGCGATGATGATGATTAGGAAGGAATCAGTGTTCCTCGTGGGGATCCTTTTTAATTATGGGAACCTCATGCCGTTAAAGAGAGAAGACACGGACGTACTATGCAAAGAAAAGAAATTGAAAAAGAATGCGAGATATGCAGGCATGTCATCGCCTGGCCGGCTGGCCCCCATCACATGATGTCCCCGTTGATGCCACTCTCCGGGAGGCAAACACGCGGCCTGTCCAAACCAAAACCTCACTTAGAAGTAGTATATTGCCATCATACAATTCGTGCGCGCATTGCATGCATGTTCGGAGTGCACGCGGCAGATGGACTCGTCGAGTCATTGGCCAATTGCATGCACCGCATGCTCATGATTAAACGTATCCATGAGTGTATGAGAGATCGGGTTACAGTGAACGTATCATGTGCACTGTTGTTATAAATGGCACGCATCATGGCATGGCATGGCATGAACAAGCTCGCACTCGACGGCGAGTCGGACTTGTGCATGCGTGGTTGTGATAATTAAGCATTTGAATGAACACAAGATTAAGGTCTAGAGAAGCTAGCCAAACTGAGTCATGCGGCATACGGCGACTGATTCGTTGTCAAGAGAAGACGGCCAATGGGTAGCACCGTAGTAGTCAGCATCATCTGCTTTTTCGCCCACGGTAGGGTAGGGCGTGCATATCCGTTGTTGCCTCTTGTGTTGTCGACACGCACGCATGCGCATTTAGCTAGCGTCGCGGCCGTGCGCGAGGGTCAAAAAGCAGTTGAAAAGAACGACGGGCCGCAACCACGACGAGCACTGCAGTGCAAGCAAGATCTCCCTCCCCGATCCATTTCCAATTGGCGACTCAACTTTCACTCGTTTTCTCCTCTGTCTTTCTGTCTCTCTCCCTGACGCCGATATATCATATGGAATTATGGATCTTCGAGACCCACATGGCACCAGCACCACACTTCCACCGCATTGAGCAGCAAGCATTTTTTTTTTTGTCTCGACTGAAGGAGCACAAAGCTCCCAATTTCAATGCGTTGCATGAAATTGACCTGCAAGCGAACAGGAGCTGCGCGTGCTCCCACCGGCCACCATGCAGGCCGGACGCACGATATTTTTTCCTCTTCTCTTCCCGTCCGTGTGGCTGCACGGCCTGCCTAGGCGCCTTGTCACGGCACAACGTCGTGGACGGCATCTTGGGTGCCCAGAACATGTGCACCGATGTTTGACATGCACGTAACGTATGGGGTAACAGCCATGTCTTGCACGTTCGGGCTCACTCCCAGGGCCGCGCTTGCTTTTACTGAGTTTCAAAAGGAGCACTGTTCGTTCCGTTCGTTTGTCTCGCGTCGGCGTCTCGAGAAGGAGAGATGGAGCGCGTGTTGAAGAATGCTACAGGCGTGAGCGTGAGCTGTCTGTCAGGACACGGTGACCGATGCGCAAACCGTGAGAGCCTCGCAGTCGCAAGCAGGCAACTGCAAGCGGCGCCGGCGCGGCGCGAGTGATGAGGGCGACGCAGCATGCATGCATGATGCATTCATAGAGGCAGGCAGGCACCCAGGCAAGCTGCAGACAGGCAGACACGCAGGGGCTTGCAAAAACCACTCAAAAACAAAAGAGACGCCGACCTCGAACTCCAAGCCGGTGAACAAGGAAACAGGCACGTACCCAAATCCGGGGCAGGCCCCTCATGACCGTGTAACCAATGGCACTACACCTCAGCAATGCACGCAGGCTGCAAAGTGCAGCGAGACCAAAAGGGTAGCTTTTATGGATGAGGCAAAGCTTTTGCCTCCGTTTAAAAAAAAAAAAGAGGTAGCTTCTCTTATCTTGTTCTGCATGCCTAAGGACGGGCATGCAGATGCATGCCTGCGTGGAGCAGCTATAGCAGGATATGTGTTCTTTATTTATCTTCTTTTTTCCTTTTCTGAATGGCTGTGTTCTTCATTTCTTTGTGGCCTCACTAGTCTCTGGATGTGCATCCTGCTGCCATATACTCACTTTGTTCAAAATTACTTGTCGCAGAAATGGGTGTATCTAGATGTATTTCTAGATACATCCATTTCTGCGACAAGCAATTTTGAACGAAGGAAGTATCTCTCTAGTCCTGTCAGATTACCTATCTACGTGTACTGTATCTCACACTAGAAGAGGAAATTAAGAGTGACAACGCAACGCATGGGAAATGTACGTGGTATACTGGTACTGTATGTGATAAGCGTATCTTCCTCTTCTTTCTTGATGATGGGGCAAACAGTTGAACTGTTGGCGCACATGTGCGCCCATGGCACACTCCATGCAGCACAGTTTGAGTGGCCCTCTCAGCCGAGGCACACGAGTCCAAAGATCTCCAGCCAGCCTGAGCCTGCAAAGTCACCAGTCGTAGCAGGGAAGCAGTCGCGCAGTACTCGGGGTGATCAATGCGCGCCATGCATGGCCGGCAGCATGGGCGTACGATCACAGAATATGCACAGAGACACGCACACGCAGCAGAGAGGCAGAGACCAAAATTGACAAATTTAGGGCTAGTTTGGTTGGGCCAACTCCACCAAGCGATCCCAAACGGATGTCCGTTTTGTTCGAATTCTGTCTGTTTGGATAACGATTTGGGTTCATGTCCGGACGTGTCCTGGGATGTAGTCGCCGTACGCCCAGCGCGCGGCCGCATCCATTTCCCAATCCTGTCCGCATCTATTTAAAAAAGCAGAAGCAACGTTTCAAATGCCAAGCCTAGTTCAGGCCAGCGGCCCCGGTTCATCACGCCGGCAACAGAGCCAGCGGCCTACACGTCCATCGCCGGCATCAGCCAGCGGCCGGCAACACAGCTAGCCTTCAAAAATGAATAGTTGTCCTCGCCGGCAACACAGCCAGCGGCCGGCAACACAGCCGGCCACCAAAATGAATGTTTTCTCGCCGGCACACAGCCAGCGGCCCAGCGGGCAGGCGGCACCCATGCCAGCCTCCAAAAAGAACGACCACGGCCGATCGGACGACCTAGTTCAGGCCTTCGGTTTCGAGCATCTCCTTTTACTTGGCCTCGAACCAGACCCTCGTCTTGTCGCTCATCTTCGACAAGTTCACGCTCGTGATCGCAAGGGTCACCTCTTTCGCTTTGGTGGCGGCGTTCGTGGCCTCGATGTCGAGCTGCCTCTGTCTGGCCTTGACGTTGTCGGCCTCGATGTCGAGCTGCCTTTGCCAGGCCGCCTCCTTCATGTCGATCTTCCTCCTCTTGGCCGCATCCTCCATCTCAAGCTTCTTTGTTTGAAGGTCTAGGTATTGCTTCATTTGCTCCTCCTTGCTTTCCCGCTTCTTCTCGTCCCTCACATCCTTTTGGGATATCATGCCATGCAAACTGTCATGCAATGCCATGGATGAGGCATCACGTATGTCATCAACCTTGGAGTTGGTCTTGCCCCTCGGCCTCTTCAAGGCCTCGCCATCTCCACCTCCGGCGTACTTGGCTGTCTTTAGTCCTCTCTTCCTTTGTAGTTCACGGTATTGGTCCTTGAACTTAGGGCAATTGTTGATAATCGTCCAACAATGGGTAAGAGTGAATGGCTTGTCATTGTGCCGGGCCTTGAATGCCTCCAAAGATTGAAATGTCTAAATCACATGATCAACAACAAGTGAACATGCAAACATATACACGGCCGAAGTGTCATGGCCATAGCAAGAAAAGGGCTAGGAAGAGGAGAGCATACCATGTCCCCAACGCCGAGACCACTCACGGGCCGTGCTTCAGCGCTCTCAAATGCGGCGCAATACTTGTTGCACTCTTGTTGGATGAACAACCATCTCTTTTGAATCGAGCCGATGCCACGGTTACTTGTAAATTGGTAGGGCTCAAACATCTTCCTTTCATGAAATGTTTTGTGGACTCTCGTCCAAAAAACAATGCCCTTTTGTTGCGCGCCGGTCCTCGGATCTTGGCTAATCTCCATCCAAGCTTGGCAAATCATCTTGTCCTCATCTTGTGTGTATGAACCCGTGCGAATGTTCTTCCTCTTCTTTTGTGCTTCCGCTCTTTGGGTGAGCTCATCGATGAACAATGGCTCGCCACTAATATCAACGCCATTGCCTTCTTCTTCATCACCTTCGACATAGATGTCATCGTCTTCATGCCATGAGTCACCATGGTCGTAGTCAGCACGATCGTCGGCCTCTTCATCGGGCACGTACTCGGCGCGGCCATCTTGACTTTGGGTCTCCTCGGGGTCGTAGGCACGGCCATGCCCACCCTCGAAGATCACATCCTCCATGTACTGGTTGTAGAAGGGGTCGTCGACCGTTGGCGTTGGGGTTGGCATTCCGTCAAACAAGACGCGCGGGGGAGGGGCGGCATGGTGCCCGTGAACGGTGCACGTGCCCGCTTTCTTTGCATCTCGACGGACGGCCGCCCGCCGCTGCTGGACCCAGGCGTGACGTTGAGGTCGATGACGGTCGCGGGGCGCGGTGTGGACGGCGCGAACAAGCCCACGTCCGGCGACACCGAGAAACGGGTCTGGCCGTCGTGCCTTGGCGGAGGAAAGTCGGGCGACATGGGCGCGGCGCGCGACGTCGGCGATTGGCAGTGCATAGGCTGGGCGACCGACGAGCCTGTGCTCACCGGGTCGACGGCCGCTGCAGGGAACCCGGCCGGACGGCCCATGCCAAGCATGGGGATGGCGTGCGCTTTGTTGACGAGGTCCTCCTTCTCGTCGGCAGCGGCCTTGCGCCGCACGGCCTCCAGCTCCTCGCGATGGGCGGCGAACTTGGCCATGGCGGCATTGACCTTGACGGCCGCTCTCCGTTCGCTCCTCTTCGTCGATTCCGCGTCCAACTTGGCGATCTCCTCCGGCGTGCACTCCGATCGCGGCTTCCTTGGCGCCTTCTTCTTCACCTTTGTAGGCGAGTCGACGGCCAGGCCGCCGGAACTCGGCGGGGCATCGGTGATGGCCTGGGGAGAGAGGGGCGGCGGGAGGGACGTGGAAGGGTTTGAAGAAAATGGCGGCAAATGGGCGTGGGGGGTTTTGGTTTCTCCCACCGACAGGCGGGCCAGGGGAGGACAAGCGCGCGCGTCTCGCCCGTCCGCGCACTGTCCGTTTCACCCCAAAACTGCGCAAACTTGGGCCGGTGATGGGTCGAAAGCGGACACAAAGCAGACAAAAGTCCGTTTGCGCCCGCGTGCTGGGCCGTCTCGTTTGTCCCTTTTACCTCAAACGGACGGGGGCGGACAGGATAGGGTCGCGCGGTGGAGTTGGCCTTACTAGCCTGGAGACCGTGCCTGAAGAGGCAAAATTTTGTGTTTTGACCTTTTTTTGAAACCTATTCGAAATTTGACCCTAATATAAATTTTTTTCGAGATCTGATCCTTTTACTACCGCCAGGGTCCATGGCGGTAGGGTGTAACAGCCTACCACCAGGTACCTTGGCGGTAGGAAACATCCCTACCGCCAATCATACTGGCGATAGCATGTACAACCCTACTGCCAAGGTGCTTGGCGGTAGGCATGAGCACGCACTGTGTTCAACATTTAGAAGAATTTTGCGGTAGGGCATGCAATCCTACCGTCAGGGACCTGGCGGTAGGCTGTTAGACCATATCCCATGGACCTTGGCGGTAGCAAAAGGGTGAGATTTCGAAATTTTATCAGACTGGGGCAGATCTCGAATAGATATCAGAAAAGGGTCAAAACACGACATTTAGCCGCCTAACGAATATAGTCGCCTGGACTTTGCTGAGAATTTGATATTTCATGCCAGGAGGACGTATGTTTGATTACTGCCTGGCGGGGTGTACTAGTATCAATAAATAATTATAGCAAAAGAGCTAAGAAAAGGAAGGTATTGACTGGCACGAGTCCCCACACTAGCATTACGCGTTAGGCTGGTCATAGTGGGGAGTAACATATACTAGTATCATGCATATGATACTAGTGTATGATACTACATCTATAGTGCATAGTATCATAAAGTAGTATTATAGGTGGTCTCATTTATTGCCATGCATGACACATAGTAGCATAACATTTATTATGTTACTGTATCTACCTATGTTACTATGACCTTCTCTCTTTTCTTTAATTTCCTGCCACGTAAGCATGTTTGCGAGTCCCAAGTATATGATACTAGTTATGTTACCCCCACTATGGCCAGCCTTAGGCAGTTGTTAGCCTGTGTCCAGGCATGGGAAATCAGAAGCCTGGCAGGCTAATGAAGATGCCTGGTTATCCAGGCCAGGCAACCGCTACTTTTTCCAGGAATCAAACCAAACAGCTCCCAGGCAGGTCACACGCATGGTCCAGGCCAGGCTTGAAACACTCAGGACGCAAACCAAACTAACCCTTAACCTTAGAGCGAAAGTATTTCACAAACAAAATTGTTTTTTAAGTATTTCACATATTTTATCCTAATGTGCAGCACCTGATAGCAAGGCGCTGCACTCTACTATGTAGTTTCTTACAGCTAGGCGCTGCACAGTGTAGTGCAGCTCCTAACTGTCGGGCGTTGCACAGGTGTGGCGCCTGAGTGTTAGGTGTTGCATAGTAGATTACAGCGCCTTGCTATCAGGCGCTTGATACGTCCATTTTGCATCATGCTTTTATATCGATATTTATTGCATTATGGGTTGTTATTACACATTATGTCACAATACTTATGCCTATTCTTTCTTACTTTACAAGGTTTACATGAAGAGGGGGAATGTCGGTAGCTGAAATTTTGGTCTGGAAAAGGAGCAAATATTAGAGACCTATTCTGCACATCTTCAAAAGTCCTCAAACTTCACGGGAGCATGTTTCAGAATATATAAAAAATATTGGGCGAAAGAAGTTCCAGGGGAGGGCCACTCACCGTCCACGAGGGTGGGGGGCGCGCCCCCTGCCTCGTGGGCCCCCTGGTGGCCCTCCGATGTCCATCTTCTGCTATATGAGGTCTTTCGTCCGAGAAAAAATCATAAGCAAGCTCACGGGACGAAACTCCGCCGCCACCAGACGGAACCTTGGCGGAACCAATATAGGGCTCCGACAGAGCTGTTCTGCCGGGGAAACCTCCCTCCGGGAGGGGGAAGTCATCACCAACGATTCTCTCATCGAGAGGGGGCCAATCTCCATCAACATCTTCACCAACACCATCTCATCTCAAACCCTAGTTTATCTCTTGTATCCAATCTTTGTATCCAAATCTCAAATTGGTACCTGTGGGTTGCTAGTAGTGTTGATTACTCCTTGTAATTGATGCTAGTTGGTTTACTTGGTGGAAGATCATATGTTCAGATCCATTATGCATATTAATACCCCTCTGATTATGAACATGAATATGCTTTGTGAGTAGTTACGTTTGTTCCTGAGGACATGAGAGAAGTTTTGCTATAAGTAGTCATGTGAATTTGGTATTCGTTTGAAATTTTGATGATATGTATGTTGTCATCCCTCTAGTGGTGTCATGTGAACATTGACTACATGACACTTCACCATTATTTGGGCCTAGAGGAAGACATTGAAAGTAATAAGTAGATGATGGGTTGCTAGAGTGACAGAAGCTTAAACCCTAGTTTATGCGTTGCTTCGTAAGGGGCTGATTTGGATCCATATGTTTCATGCTATGGTTAGGTTTACCTTAATACTTCTGTTGTAGTTGCGGATGCTTGCAATGGGGGTTAATCATAAGTGGGATGCTTGTGCAAGTAAGGACAGTACCCAAGCACCGGTCCACCCACATATCAAATTATCAAAGTATCGAACGCGAATAATGTGAACGTGATGAAAAGTAGCTTGACGATGATTCCCATGTGTCTCCAGGAGCGCTTTCCTTCATATAAGAGTTTGTCCAGGCTTGCCCTTTGCTACAAAAAGGATTGGGCCATCTTGCTGCACCTTATTTACTTTTATTGTTTGCTACTCGTTACAAATTACCTTATCACAAAACCATCTGTTACCGATAATTTCAGTGCTCGTAGAGAATACCTTACTGAAAACTGCTTATCATTTTCTTCTGCTTCTCGTTGGGTTCGACACTCTTATTTATCGAAAAGACTACGATAGATCCCCTACACCTGTGGGTCATCAGCGCTGCACATTAAGATCAAATAGGTGAAATACTTTAAAAACAATTTAGTTTGTGAAATAGTTTCATACTGAGATTAAATTTGTGCCTTTTGCCGCCTCTGCATGTTGCGTTGTGCTCGTCCATGCGTGCGCAAGTCGGTGGGATCTGGCTGGCAATATAGCCCGGTTCCGCTAAAGATAGATTCCCCTTCTGGCTCAGGTTCAGATTCAGGTGTGCCTGTGTGCTTGACTTGGACCAGCAGCGCAGGTGTAGACCCCATCCGCGCATACATGTCCATGGCCAGCCAGCTCCCAACAGCAACTTGCCATGACATATTTTCTTCTGCTGCCAATGGCATCGATGAATCAGATCGGATCGGATCTCCTTCCTTCAATTTTGCATTTCCATTTACACTTCGTGCAGAAATCGTCAAACTCACACACGAAAGAACACGGTAAATAAAAATCACAGAATGAGAATACTAGCATGACAAACGAACTGAACTTCGATCACCAGGGCCCTCTCGCACACAAAGCATGACAGAGACAGACCATACAACCCAACCTAATCATATCATTATCTTGTGGAAAATCACAGACTATAACACGGCGCGGCAAGGTGTTCTTGATTAACACTGCGTCAACATATGAGTCCTGACCGGACATACTATTGTTAGATATAAACATTTGCAACATCTCAATGTAGTCTCAACTACTTTTATCTCTATCCTCCCCCTGTATCTATCTCTTGTAACAGATTGTCGTATCTAAACAGCCGGTCATATCGGGCATGTAAAATGGTTGATAAGACAGTCTTATCTTAAGTCTTGCATGTAATTTAGAGATGACAATAAAAATATGTCTATAATGGTTATCTCTTAGTTCTTATCTTCAATAACTAGTTATTCCTAAAAATATGATGAGATATATTATGCTAAGTGATCATACTTTAAATAAGAAAAGACATGTTTTTTTTAATGATTTCTACCTCCTCCACCCCAACATTTATCCTACATAGAGCTTCTAAGACAACCACCATTTTACATGCCCTTATACGCCACAACAAGGTTGTTTTGAAGAGATAAAATAAACCTCACATGGCTCTACGGAAAGTAGGAACACTTCTATCTACAAGTCATACAGAGCCATCCTCCTTCCATCGATCTAACTACCAGAAACCTATCCACCATCGTCATGTCTTCCACCTCGGTTGCCATCATCCCGTCTGGGCATATGATCTGCGCGCCTTGTAGGGCCGGCATGACCCGGGTCTTCCATAGGAGTAAATCTTTGTCACAACCTCTCGTGGAACCTGGGCCACCATCGTCACAACTTCGCGCGGCTACTACATTGGAAACATGGTAAAATTTTGTAGTCTGATGACTTGTCCCAATTTAGTAGCTGGGCGATGTTGTTGCATCATTTACGTTTATGTCGCGTGTTTTTGTATGGATTAGAGGCTTGCTAATTAAGGTGTCTAATTTTGTGAAGCAAGATTTGAGATGTTACAGGTCAATGCCCGTGAACGCGCCCGGGCAAGTGCGCTGCCGTTTAGAGGTTCAAGTTAGCAAGTTGTGGCTGTAGATGCTCTAAGGAGCCATCTTTTCCCTTGTGGTTGTGGACGAATGAACCAAAATGAAAAAGGATTGTGATAAGATTAATTGGGTATGTATCATTAGTGGAGTAGAGCATGGAACTCGCTTGAAATAGCTTAGGTTAGCTTAGGTAGTAGACTAGCTGCTAGCAGATTTGTTAATGAGGCCGAGCTAGATGACCTTAACAGCACTTGCGCACCCATCATTACCATCATGACAACTTCAATCCTTTATGTGTCACCGTATGTTCTCAACAGCGAATCATGCATTCGTGTAGTTTTTTTTTTGGAACTGAATCGAGAATAGTTCAGTACTTTATTGCCACTCTCAAACTGTAGGCATTTCAGACTGGAGCAATCGATAGTACTACCTCCGTCCGGGTTTATTAGTCCTTATTGCATTTTGAGTCGAATTTTGACCTTTAATTTTACTATAAAAAATAAGTTCTATAAGATAAAAATAGTATCATTGTAAACCTCTTTTGAATATAAATTCAACAATACAAGTTTTGTGACATATAACTTAGATTTTGTTAGTCAAATCTACGGTCAAAGTTTGACCCAAAATACGAAGGGGGGCCAATAAATCAGGACGGAGATAGTGTAAATTACCAAAGAGCACATAAAATGAATATGAGTGCAATAATGCATCTGCCTATTAGGATGCCAAGGATTCACCTCACCTGGTGTGGAATTTCATCTCTCAGATTAGTACATGTGGGCATGACTAGTATAGAATCTGAGCCTAGGGTGCAAAAATAGAAAAAATGGATGTGTACCATCGGATGGGAAATTGATGGCCCAGATTTGGGTGGGTCGCTGTGTGCGCAAAATTTGCAAGAAAGTCCCTCCCTGCAAGCTATTTCATTCCCCATGCCCCTCGTCGTTCAAACCCAAATCCACTCGGCAGAGAGCTAGATACTACAGCGCACGAACCAAAATCTCCCCGACGGCGGCCACGGCGGCAGCCCAGATCTCTCCTCCAAGCTGAGCGAGTACGCCCGGTAGAGGCGGCACAGATCCCTCCTCCATGTTGTTCCAACTCTTGACGGCTCCCTACCATTGTGTGGGTGGCGTCCCGGTTTGAGGCGGACCAGATCGGAGCTCGTCGGCAATCTCCGCCCCGCTGCTCGTCGCAGCCTCCCTTCTGAAGCTCCGGCGGCGGTGCCTTCGTCGCCTCTCTCCCGCGCTCTCTCTCTCTCTCTCTCATGCTCTAGTATTAGCTCGCATCCGGCATCCTCCTCCCTCACGTCGCGGCAAGCCGGTGGTGGTCTCCTCGGCTCCTTCCCAACCGGCCCGTGCGACGAGGTGGTTCACCTTTAAATACGTGCTAACTTTTGTTTGTTAGTAAATTTGTGCTACATCCCAATTTTATTATCATGTAGATTTGTACTGCATCTCTCTAGTTCTGTTTTCTTGTTCATGTCGAGTGAATGATGCAGTTTAACAACTCCGATTTGATGGTGCATTGCTAGTGTTTTAGGTGTTTTGGTAATCTCTTTGAACATTTTGATTCGCTGATTAGTATTCTGGAGGATCAAGTTGGAAGGTTGAGGATGGTTAGATAATCGCGACGGCGTGAACTTCAGGAAAATTAAGTAAAAATATTAGTACCTGTAGTTCTTATACAGAGTCAATAGCTTGAAAAGCTGGAAAGAAAATAAATTGATTCTGCTAGGCAAAAAAATGAAATTGGTCCATTTGTCAGCATATCAAAATTTTGATTCATGTATACATGATTCACCGCTGGAAATAGTACAAAGTTGAGTCATCTATTTTGGAACGGAGGGAGTATGAATTATGATTCCCAAAGATGGTGGCATCGTGGGTCAACAATTTATGCATACAGGGCCAACAATTGGAAGTGTCCTAGTATACATTCAAATATATAGACTGTTGCCCTAGGCTGCGTCCTTTATCTGATGCTTGTGCCTAACGTCTGAACTACAAAAGATAATCTCATTTTTGACTTTGCAATTCTCAATTCAGGACAAGTGAAAAAAATATCTCATCTGAGGATTCAGTAATGGAGGGGAGCAGCGCTACTTCGCCATTAGGAGAGCCCATAGTTGCAACGGCCACAACATATGCACCGGCACTATCAGGTGAGAAATCCGTCTAAGAAAGTAAATAATCTGTTGAGATACCTAACATTTTGTTAATCCCTTGTGTGATGTTGTTTCCTACAAAATTGTTTGCAGCCATGGAATCGGTCAATAGTGCTCAAAATCAAGATTTCAGCAATGGGAGCTCGTTTGCAGAGATTACTTCCCCAATGCTTGTCATTACTGATTCTAGTACACTGAAAAAGAAACAATCGTGCTTTCAAGAGGTACACACACTTCTGGATTTTATGTAATGTAAAACTTTCACTTCTGTCCATGTTCCATGATTTCGTTAATGTTGCATAGGAAAATATACGGCCTTATCATGTATCATGTCCATGCCACACCATAGGTGCGGAACAGGCCGTAGGCGCTAATGTGAACAACCGAGAGATTTCATGGTTGAAACTACAAGGTCCTATAAATGTTCACAACCTGTGTTTAGTACTATTGGTCATGTTGTGTGTAGTACTAGTTACTACAAAGCATAATGTAATGCATGCCATCATTCTTTGTTTTGTACTGTTGAATTAGAATAATAATCTGCCTTTTTGTTCATTGCCATTTCTTCGCATTGCTATTTCTGCTTTTACGTGGTTCTCTTGTAATTTGCTTGAGCCTATGTTAAAACTTCATCAAGTGTGAACATATGACACTTGCATGGACCTGTGCTAACTTAACTTTATTTGTTAGGTTTGATCTCTCCCAGCACAAGAAGCATGATGAGCAAGAAGCACTAGAACTGGAGGCAAAAGGATGCAACTTTTCTGTTCTGTAACACCATTCTAGGAAAGTTGATGCAGTTTCTAATGGCACTGCTTGTTGAGTTGTGATTTATTTTCGTCGTTCATAGTCAGTCTTGCCCATGATGTACCACAAATGATCCTCTAATCCAATGTAACACTTGATATGTATTCATGTCTCTTCTGTTGGCTCATGATTGTGATTGTGCAGTTTGGAATCTATGTTTGCTTGAAGGTGAATTAATTCTCATGTACTGAAAGATGTTTCTGATGATGCTCACATACTTTTTGGTGACCAACATGTTTGAATTTCTTGCATGATTCGTGATAACACAAGTTACTGAAAAAATTAGGTACACAGAAGCTTCACGCAGTACATATGTGCAGATTTTTTATAAATCTAAGACGAGAGGATTTTTTATAAATCTAAGACGAGAGGGCATCTGTACAGATCTGAAAAGTAGTCTTATTAATGAAGAATTGTATGATTGATATATGAGAGCTTTGAGGTGGTTACTGCAAAAGTTATCTTCTATATGTAACTAGTTGTAGGGGGGTTTCTTGAAATGTACATTGAGAACCCTGCACCTCAATCTGTACCAATGATTCAGCATCTAATGGCTCAGGTTTGTTTTTCTATTTTTGCACCCTAGGCTCATTTTCTATACTAGTTGCTTCCAGTACATGTAGACACTTGTGCATGGCATGGGCAGCTTCACCTGTCTGAATTCTGAAATAAGTTGAGATCTGGTCAGCCTCGAATTCTCTCTCTGAAAGAGCTGGCTCCATCATTGCAAACCAGTAAAGCATGCATGGGCCAATTAATTAGGAATAAACAACTCTCAGGCAATTAAATGCAGGATAACATGTGCATGCATGTAGGCTGCATGCTTCTGTCCCTACGTACATACTCCATCAGTTCCATAATACAAGATCGTTTTTCAAGTAAAGATAGATTAAAAAACGATCTTATCTTATGATACGGAGGGAGTAGATTGCAGCTTAATTTCATATTAGGTTCGCTTATTCACTGCAGAGGAGGTCCTTCCTTGTGCCTAACCAACTGTTATTTTTTCTACAGAGTGTATATATAATCTCACAAACAGACTGTACAAACAGCTTCTCAGCACGAACCACACCAGTAAGCACACAAGTCCAATTGATCATATACAAAAACAGTATAATCGGCTGAAAATGACACTATGCATGCACGAATCCTGGTTTTATTTTATCACTTACTAAAAACATGTACTCCCTCCGTAAACTAATATAAAATCATTTAGAATACTAAAGTAGTGATCTAAACCTTTTTACTATATTAGTTTACAGAGGGAATGGTAACTCATGATTTGGACCACTCTGTGGATCTCAGGGGGAATTTAATTGGTTAACAACAACATAGGACCAAAGACCACCAGAAAATAATGCAAAGCGACATTAATGACAGAGACAGTAGTGCATGCCCTAATAGTATTTTTTTTGCATGCAAATAAGCTGGGCCCAATCCTTGTGATGACACTATTGCAGTTGTTAATCACCTGGACATAGGTGCATCACACAAGCTGCTCTTTATAGAAAGTATACTTTAGAAAATAAGCACTATTAGCAAGTACTGCTCGTACTATTATTGTATTACTGATTGCCCTGTGGTGGAGTGGTCTAGGCAGAGCAAAGCAGCGCGGAGGGGTGTCGATGATGATGATTAGCTAGGAAGGAATCAGTGTTCCCCGTGGGGCTCCTTTTTAATTGTGGGAACCTCATGCCGTTAAAGAGAGGAGACACACTATGCCGGCCCCCATGATGTGTCCGCTGATGCCACTCTCCAGGAGGCAAAAACATGCGGCCTGTCCAAAGCTAATCTTCACTTAGTCGTGCGTCGCGGCAGCAATTGGCCAATTGCATCATGCGTCGCATGCGCGTAATTAAACACACACGAGTACAGTATATGAGATCGAGTTACAGTGAACAGATCGTGTGCACTGTTGTTACCCATGGCACGCATCATGGCATGAGCAAGGTCGCGCTCGAGGGGCGAATTGGGCTTGTGCATGCATACATTGTGGTGATAATTAAGCATTCGAAAACACAACAGCAGCAGCAGATCGAGAGCAGCAAGACTGAATCTTCGAGCCAGCATACGGCGGCTGGTCTGTCAAGAGTGAACGGCCAATGGCCAGTGGAAGTAGTCAGCATCGTCTCCTTGCCTGTCGTGTTGTCCACGCGCACGCATGCGCACTAGCAAGAATGACGGAGATGCGCGCGAGAGTCAAAAGGCAGTTGAAAAGAATGACGGGCCGCAAACACGACGAGCATTGCACTGCAGTGCAAGCAAGATCTCCGTCCCCGATCCAATATTGACGACTCGACTTTCACCCGTTCGTCTCCTCTGTCTTTCTGCCTGATACCGACGTGTGTATGATATCAGGGACGGGATCTTGGACAAGCGCGCGTTATAATACATGGGTGGCACGATATAGATAGACCCAGCGCGCGTTGACGGCGAGCTGCTGGCTGCTGCCGCGCATGCTTCCTCCATGCATGGCCAAGGCGCCGGTCCCTTGTACTATCTCGTGCCGTGCCTTGACGGCGAGCAGGCATGGTGCGCAGAGCACAGCATTCGTTTGACAGAGGAGGGCCGCGCTTGCGCTTGCACTTGCTGAAGGCTGAAGACCGAAACGGAGCAAGGGTAGCACTGTGGTGTGTCTCGTCCTCACCGTCGGCGTTTCTCAAGGAGAGATGGAGCGCGTGCCGGAAATTACAGGCCCGAGCTGTCCGTCGGCGCGCAGCGACGCAGGGACGGAGGCGCAGAGATTGTCAGAGGCAACTGCGAGTCGGCGTGAGTGAGGGTGACGCAGCAACAGCATGCATGCATGTATGTAGAGAGACAAGGGGTCAAGCGGCGGGAAAAGCTTCCTGCAGCCAGAAAGACGCGAGGAAGCTTATAGGGAAAAAAATCAGTCGAAAACAAATGGCCGACCTCGCAGCGTCACGTACGCGCTGAACAAGGAAGGAAACAGCCACATGCCCAATTCCGGGGCAGGCGGCCGGCAAGCTCACTCAACAGACGAAAAGGCGAGCTTCACCTCTCTCGTTCTGCGGCATGCCCGAGGAAAGGAAAACCCATGCATGCATGCATTGCATGCCTGCGGGAAGCAGCCAGCATCAGCAACAGGATAGTAGCTTTTCTTTATCTATTTCCTCCGGCCTCTGCGTATTATAATATAATCCGTGATGATGCGCCCATGCCGGCCATGCCATGCATGGCACGCATTGATCGTCCGGTGAGTACTGGTATCGCGGGCTGGCTGGGGATCTTTGGGCTGCTACGACTCAGCTGAGCCATTGAACGCACATGTGCATCAACAGTTCAACCGTTGGCTGCTTCATCATGAGGAAAGAGAGACACGTACGCACGTACACTGGTTATACCACATAGTACATTTCCATGCATTTCTCCCTCCTTCTCGCGCACACGTACTGGCGAGATGACCAGAGAGATACTATGGCAGCAGGATGCATGCAGATGCAGTGTATGGACATATCATCCGTCAGTCTCTGGACTCTGCGCGCCCGTGTGTGTGTGTGTGTGTGGTGGTGATGCAGATGGTCAGTCGGTGCTGTGCCTCTGCATGCATGTTGCGTTGCGCCCGCCCATGCGTGTGCAAGTTATGGGACTGAGAGCTGGCAAGCAATTGCCCACTTGAGCTACGCTGCTGCACACGTTGCGCCAAAGATTCAGATTCAGGTTCAGGCGTGTGTGTGCGCGCGCGCTTGGCTTGGACTTGTCAAAATACATGCACAATAGCGCAACTGCAGATCCATCCGAGCACAAATGTCCATGGCCAGCCAGCCCCCACCATCGAACTAGCCATGGCATGTTTCCTTTGGCATGTGTGCTGGCAATCAGTGGCGGAGCTTCATGGGGGCCAACCTGGGCCATGGCCCCCCCAGCTCACAAATTTTCTTTGTATATATTCCTTTGTATTAGGCCCATTTTCCACTAAAAACAGCTCAAATAGTTAAGTTTGCCCCCCCTCCAGCCCATGCCCCCCCCCCCCCCCCCCCCCCCCCCCCCCCCCCCCCCCCATATATTCGGCTCAAGCTCCGCCACTGCTGGCAATGGCGTCCAAGATTCGGATCGAACCTCCTTCCATTAATCTTGCATTTCCATCTACAACTCGTACACAAAACCTTAATGTCAGACACAAAAATATAGAGCCTCTTCTATAACATGCATGCATGCATGTTGGGAGTGCACGCGGTAACAATTAGCCAATTGCACGCGTCGCATGCGTGCAATTAAACACATTAGTACATGAGTATATGAGATCGAGTTACAGTGAACATATCATACGCACTGTTGTCTTCCACGGCGTGCATCATGGCCTGAGCAAGCTCGCACTCGACGGCTAGCTAGTCGGGCTTGTGTATGCAGAGTAGCACGTAGTAATAATTAAGCATCCGAACACACGCCGGCAGATCGAGAGCAGCAAAATTGAATCATCCTTCCAGCATATGGCGATTGATTTGTCAAGGGGAAACGGCAATGGGAAGTAGTGAGCATCATCTTCTTTTACACCGACGGATCGATGACGGGAGGGCCGAGGGCGTGCACATCCGTTGTTGCCTGTCGACACGCGCGCATGCGCATTAGCTAGCGGCCGTGCGCGCGCGAGTCAAAAGGCAGTTGAAAACAATGACGGGCCGCAACCACAAGCAGCAGTGCAAGCAAGATTTCCCTCCCCGATCCAATTGGCGACTGGCGACTGGCGACTGAGCTTTCACTCGTTTCCTCCTCTGTCTTCCTGTCTTTCTCCGTGATGCCGATATGTACGTAGCATCTGGACCTTGGAGACCCACATGGCTGGCACGGTACATAGCCGCGCATGCTTCCACCACGCGGGCCGTGCACACGATATTTTCTTTCTTTCTTTCTTTCCGCTGCATGCATGCATGCTCTTCCCGTCCGTGGCTCCACGGCCTTGCCGCCTTCCTTGTCACGGCACATGTCGTGGACGGCATCTTTGCGCTCGTGCGCACGCGCGCGTGCAGGAGAGAGAGAGCGAGAGAGAGACAAGAGAGGATAGCTGTAGCTCACCTCCTGTCACTGTGGGTCAGATGGAAATATCGCCTCGTGTTGCGGCCTCTGCAGCATGCGCGCGCGGGAGGCGGGGCCAACCGACCGGCCTTGCTCGCTAGCTCGACCACGCATGGGGGACAGACCATGGCATTCGTTTTCGTACGTACGCCGAGGCCATGCATGTGCACGTATGTGTGGACGCCGTAGCGGCGTTGGCTTGCACGCTAGAGGCCACACCTAGAGCTAGGGCAGCGCTTGCATTTGCTGAATTTCCAAACTGAGCAAGGGTAGCGCTGTGCGGCAGCGTCGGCGTTTCTGGATGTACTCCTACATGCGTGAGGTGTGTATGGGAAGCACACGTTGGCGCAGGTAACTGCAAGCCGGGGCGACATGCATGTAGTAGTATTCAGAGAGGCAGGCCCTCAGGCGGCGAGCAAAGCTAGCTGCATACAGGCCGACACGGAGAGGTTTACAAAGACCACTTGGAAACAAAAGGCCGACCCCGAAGCCGACGCATCACGTACGAACTGAACAAGGAAACGGCCACATGCCCAAATCCGGGGCGGGGGAGGGGAGCTTTAATTTACGTCTCTCATTCTGCATGCCTGCGGGGAGCAGCCAGGATATCTTTTATTACTACTGTATTTATTCTTCTCGATCGGGCCTCTCCTTTCGACGTGTGCGTACCTCGGTGCATATTCTGTGATCGTGCGCCCATGCTGCCGGCCATGCATGCATGGCGCGCATTTTTTTTTTTTGAAATGTTGGCAAGAGAGTTATCAAATTCATTGATCAGAAAGAAATATTACAAGTAATATCCCCAGAGGACGAATGCACTGCATAAGGCGAGTGCTAAAAAGGAAAAAATGAGAAAGGGTTGCTCAGTTTATCAAGGAAAACCGGACGAAAACTTTAGCAGCGCCTAACAAGACTAGACCTAAAGCACCACAACACATACAACATGTCAGAAGGCCAACACCCCATGACACACCCGGCCGGGCACTCGAGCGCTTACGCGGCTACCAAGGTGCACACCGACAACCGTCGTATCAATCCGGGCTGCCACTAGCATATCCACCAAACTCGACGACATGCGTCTCCACTGTGAGCACTGCGCGACTGCTTCCACTGGCGTCTTGGGGCCGGCTGGAGATCTTTGGACCCATGCGTCTCCGCTGAGCATGCCTGGCAGTGCCTGAGAAAGGTCATTCGGACTGCAGTGTGTGATACGGGAACAGGCATGTGCACCAGCAGTTCAACTGTTGCTCCATGAAGGAAGAAAGATTTCCGCGCTTATCATACATTTCCATGCGCTGTCTTCTCTTTTAGTTTCTTCTAGTACTACTCCTATATGAGATGCAGCACACGTACACGTACACATTGATAGGTGAGAGGGCCAGAGAGAGATGGCAGGAGATTGCATGCATGCAGGGTATGGTATGGGCACATATCTCTTCAGTCGGTCTCTGGCCTCTGCGTGCGTGGTGATGCCGGTGGTCAGTGGGTGCCGTGCCTCTGCATGTTGCGCTGTATGCGCCCATGCGTGCGTGCGCAGGCCAGCGGGAGCTGTCTTGCGCTAAAGGTAGATTCCTTTCTGGCTCGGGTTCAGATTCAGGTGTGCGTGTGCGTGTGCGTGCTTGACTTGGACCAGTCAAAGTACATCGCACAACAGCGTAAGTGCTGGTCCATGGCCAGCCAGTCCCCGTCGTGAACCTGCCATGCCACATTTCCTTCGCATGTGTGCTGGCAATGGCACATTTTGCAATCTCCATTTACACTTCCTAAAGAAACCATCAAGCTCAGACACGTAAAAAGATGGTAACAAGCACAGAATGAGAAAACTGGTAGTATTAAGAACGAACTGAACTTCACTCATCAGGCCCATCTCGCACACACATCATGAGAGACAGAGACAGAGACAGACCATATAGTCCAGCCTAACCATGTCACAATATCATCCAAGTCACGGACTATAACACGGCGCGGCAGGATGTTTTAAGTAACACTGCATTTGTCATATGAGTCCTAACTGGATATATTATCAACCAACCCGATCAAGCGATCAATCTCAACATGTCACAAAATTATCTCTCACGGTCTTGCCGCATCAGTATAAACACTCAATGACCACAACACGGGTGGGGCAGACCACCCAGCAACCAGAGTCGACGACACCATCCGGTTCTAATCTGAGTATAAAACAAATATGTAACAACAGACAACATCTATTGCTCCTGTTCGAGCTCGCTTCTCAGTTCACGGCAGAACTTGTCTCGGCGGAGAGGAGAAGATGATCAGTCTCCACGGATCAAAGGTTGGTTTCTCGAGCACTCGAGTTTGCCGCCCTATCGCTTCCTTGACCGCCTGGGTGCCGCCTCCTCGTCGCTCTCGCTGTCGTCGTCCCGGAAGGCGCTCCTGCCAAACCTGTCCCCGGACTGGGACCTGTTCCCGTCTGCTCCGGAGTTGCCGGCATTGTTGTCATGGCCCCTGCTCCCCTGGTCAGACCCTGTCTCGTACCTGTCACCCCTGTTGTCGCCGCCCGGCCTCCTCTGGTCCCGTTTCACGGGACGGGGTGGCGGCGGCGGCATGAAGGGGGCCATGCCGATGGGGCGGTTCGGCCGTCCTGGCCCGCCCATTCCCATGAGCGGCCCTCGGCCGGGGCCCATCATCATCTCGAGGCCCATGGGAAACATGCCGCCGGGCTGCGGAGGCCTTCCGGGGAAGACCATGCCAGGCATGGGACCTCTGGGGAAGTCACCGGGGAACCTTGGGCCACCGAATGGTGGGAAGCCACGCGGCATGCCGAACGGATCGGGCATGCCAAAGCCGAAACCGCCACCAAAATCGCCCATCATGTTGGGAGGGAAGCCGCGCGGTCCCATCATTGGTCCACGTGGCATCTGCATCTGAGGCGGCCACATCATTCCCCTTCCCCGCCCCCTTCCCTGGGATTCTTGGCCATTGTTTTCGTCTTCCTCCTCACTTTCCTCTTCCTCCTCTTCTTCATTGTCCTCAAACAGCACAATATCTTGGTTGTCAGCTGCTTCGTCGGCACTGACTCCCTTCGCCTTTTCCTCTTCTCTCTTGGCCTCTGCTGCAACTAGCATAGCCTGAAAAATCCCATGTTCAAGCATCAGACGGTACACATGGCATCACCTCAAAACAGTGAAAAGGAAAGGGATATGCAACATGTGATTGCCAAAAATTGTTGAAACAAGAAAATACAAGTGGGTTAGACCTTTCAGCAAAGGAGCCAGCCAGTTACCATCATACACAATTATTCACATGTACCAGTACCACAAACTATCTTCAGGCAAAAACAGTACCGATCACCACAAAATAATGGTGCTGCACCCTGTTGCTTCTACAAGAGGTCATCATGTGTGCAACCATACACAAACTCCAATTTTATCATGTGTGTACAATATTACAATATGCCGCTATTAATTTTCAGTCAATTTTAAAACTGCAAATCTATTATGACCTTTCATCAATGATATGTATCCCTAGTACTTACTGACTTTGTAACAAAATATTATAAATGTTGGTAATATACTCCACATCCTGACACCTTAAATCTTATATGTGCACTTGTACAGATTCTAACATGTGGCTATTGGTTACCCATCATGATTTAACTGGTAACTAAAAGAACACCAGTCTGTCTCCAAGTGCTGAATGAAAATGGTTAAGCTATACATGTAAATTCTTCTGCAGTAAGAAACATGGTGGTGTGATGCTACTTCTTCTGCAGTTTAAATCACGTTTAGTGAGCAGGAATACTAGCTCAAAGCAAATCCGTTAGTATCCCCACAATGGTACATTCATACTTGTGACGGCTCAAGCTGACATGCCCACCAATAAGAAACAAGCCAATGGCAATATCGAGCAACATGGTAATAGGCAAGAAATATGTTGCATACCGTAAGTTCACTATCTGGCTCCAGATAAAGCAGAGAAGCCAATTGCTCACCAATGAAAGGTTCTAATTCCTGGCAATCTCGACTGATCTGCAAAAGTCAAAGGTGAATTAAATAAGTAGGAATGTAGGAGATATCAAACAGCCCAGGCAAACACACATTTGGGACAAGGTGATGCTCTGAAATAGTACCTTGACAGGGAGATTGTCATTGTATGGGTTGCGAAGATGATGAGTTTTCTGAAACGACAATTCGCAAAGCTGCAGTGCAAAAACTGTTGTAAATATACACATACCAAGATGGTAGGAAGACAGGCTGGACCCAAATTAAGGCAAAATATTTCCACGTGACATGGTACAAACTATCAACTATATATTGCGCTTGTCAGCTCTAGTAAGGTCCTGGAGAGGACCAAGCGGCAAAAAAAGGTGATAGCCAACACCAACACAGAATGTATAAGAAAACATGTACCTTAAGCCACTGTAGTGAGAAGTTCCGACCATAATGTGCTGTTCCATTAGCAGATTTCCAGTTTCCGCCACCAATGTAGCCACCAATCCTAGAAGTCATCTTTGCACAACCCTTGAAAAACGTAACAGTATTAGAGCTAAATATGCATCTCTTACTGAATGGCCTCGAAATAGTATTCTCAACTCTCAACAATGAGTTTGAAAAAAATGTCAGTCAAGAAAAATAGCAAAGATGAAACCTCAGTCTTACCTGGAAATTACGTGTTCTATTGATTGAGAATATTAAAATAACATTGTCCATGGATTCAAAAGCTTCATTTAGTTTAGCCTCATTACTCCTTTGAGTAGCCCAGATTCCCTGCTGAACTGATATTTCCAGGTTCTCCCGATTGCAACTCTTAACAATGAAGTACCTGATTTTTCAAGTTTACAAACCCGAGACTAATTAGAGAACTGTTATAGTATCAGAAGACACCTCATACTACGAAACAACAAAGAGAACTTCTAACAGAGGAAACACTGTGTTCTGGTGATGGAGTTATGAACTATGGGTGCAAGATTATCCGGTATCCCTTAACCATAACAATAGATCAGATAACAAGTACTGGAATAATTTATCCATAAGAATAAGATATGTATCAATCAACAATTGAAAAATGACTATGAAGCACAACATCAATAGTAGAAGGTCAACCTGTAGTACTGTATTCATGAAGCACAATAACCCCAAATACAACAATTGATGCGCATTTAGATTTACTTATGTCAATTGTTCTGTATGGTTTTGCAACTATAATATCACATAATCGTGTGAAATCTTGGCTGCTTAAGTATTAGAGCACATCACCTAGAGATGATAAAAACTGAAACACATACATACAGTATTCTTTTAGAACAAATACATAAATAATGTAGTCAGCGAGAAACTACAAGGAGTTCATAGAAAGTATTCGAATGACTCAAAGAGATACATAATTGAGTTATATATATGTGCGCACTACCCCCTCCAGGAACTGCAGAGGTATGCTCCTTACTATGTACACTTTGTTATCAAATGTCAGAACATATAACATAATGTTTGTATTTTATGATATATATGCTATGGGAGCTGAAACTATGTATATTGTTTTCACAGAGTATGCTAAAAGCTTTACAAGATTGACTAGAAACTCCACACACACCTAGACGACCCTTGCGGGAGGGGTGTTGCAAGTCTGGTGGGTTGATTAGAGGAGCCATTTGGAACACCTTGAACCTGGTCGTTTGTATTTGGCTTCTGCTGCTGCTGCACCTGCTGCTGCTTCTGTTGGGGCTGTTGATTCATTGTTTGAGCTTGTTGCCCAGCAGCTGGTTGCATTGTTGAAGCATTGTCTGTCGAATTTTGGTTAGGTAAGCCTGAACCAGGTGGAGGTCGAGGCCTGTCCCCCTGCTGATTATAATTATTGTTCCTGTGCTGATTAAACTTGTTGAAATTGGAAGACCGCATCTGCAAAATCTTCGCGAGAACTTCCTCGACAGGAGGTGGTGGTCCAGGTAACTTGACATGCTTGTATCGGCAATTTGGGCCATTAGGGCAAAATCCCATCTTATACCTGCAAACCACCATGAGATACGCAATGTCAGATTGGGTGAATGCCTATAATGAACCGTTTTTCGCATTTTAACAATATACTCCCTCCGTCCCACAATATAAGAACGTTTTTGCTACTAGTGTAGTGTTAAAAACGTTCTTATATTATGGGACGGAGGGAGTATATGACTACACAAAACAGCTCATTAGTGTCACAGTACATTTGAACTAGCATCTTGCATCAACCATGGTCTACAAGTCATACTATGGTCACTCTCCGTTGCAACCAACTTCATGTACAATGTGTTTCGATATATATTATCAGTAGGTTCAATCAGCAGCAATCAAAACCACATTCTATACACTAAATTTCCTCATATTGAATTGAACTACAGGATAACAATTGAAGACCGATCCATGGATTTTGGTCACAGCAATCTCTAAGCCTAAATTCCCCAATCAACCAATGAATTGAACACCCTAGTAGGTAGCTTGCCAGGTTAACAAATCCTAATCGCCAAATTCGACCAAAATTGGTCAGCCATACATCTCCAAGAGCTAGAACGAACCCATCAGAGTGACAAAAATTAACTACTTCCCGACCAAATTAGAAAAAACAATAGCTTTGGGGGTGCAGAGCGAATTGGGGATCTCACATGTTGCACTCCTTGACGTCGTCGTAGGAGTGCTTGTAGGCGCAATCCGGCTCGCGGCACTCGCCGTAGTCGCGGAAGAAGCGGCACACGGGCATGCGGGCCTTGTCGAACTGGTGGAGGAACCCGCACGCCTCGCCCTTCATGCACAGCCCGCGCAGCCAGTGCCGGCACACCGTCTGCCTGTAGCTGCCGCGCCCGCGGCCTCGCCCGTGCCCGCCCCCATCTCCGCCGCCGCCGCCGCCGGTCGCGCCGGCGTCGGCCGAGGACAGCGCTAGCCCGCCCGCCGCTGGGCCCGTGTCGAGGCCGCCCTCGAAATCGAAGCTGAGGCCGCCGTCGCCGTCGTCCATGAGGAGCTGAAGCTAGGGTTTGGCAATCTATTTTTTCCTCTCTTTCGACTAGAGAAGGGTTTCAAAGTTTGGCAGCAGGAGTATTTGACTCGGTTTCTTCTCAGCCGTCCGATCTTTCATATCCGTGATCTCTGTTTTCAATCATCAATAGAAAAAAAAGGCGTATTTTTAAGGCGTGGTAGGCGTTGGTCGGATGATTTTTTTCACCTAAAGTATTAGGTCCGTACCTAATGTTGGTCGAAAAATATTTTCGATCAACATGTGTATCCCTATCATTAATTATTTTTAAATGATAATATGAATCTTCCATCAGCACGACTTCAAACTCCTGCACGCAGTGTCTTTTTATTCATACATAGGGGCTGTTTGGTTTGTGACTAACTTTGCCAAAAATTATCATACCTAAAGTTAGACAAGTTTGACCAACTTAGGTGAGTGTTTGGTTCAAGCCACACCTCAGGCAAGCCATACTTGAATCCACATGGCATATACACAAAAAGTGCGGCAAGATTCCCTGGCTTGCCAACTTGTGGCTCTCATTTTGATGAACTAATCTTAGTCAAGTTTGGCAAAAATGTGTGACAAAGTATGTCAATGCTAGTCCTAAAACCAAACAGCCCCATAATACGCTTGCAACATCTCTTCTCTCCGACCCTATAGTAGCGGAGGGAGCAGAGAAAGAGCCCCTGCCGTGGATGAGGAGCACAACATCTTTATGTAGAGAAGAAAAGGTCAAAAAGCTCGAGAAAGATCCGTTCGGCCGTTTATATGGCCGCAAGCATTCGAGAAATAAGGGATCTTATGAAAGACAAGCTCAAACACATTGTTCAAGAAAACCTATGTGTTGGGACAATTATTAAATGTATGTGATCTTATGAAAGGCTATCGTTTTCGACACAGGTGGCGTGGCGAAGTCGATTGTTAGCAGATCGATCGTTGAGGCAGCTTGCTTATCACCTGAAGGATGGCGAACAACGTCCGGTGGCGCGTGACTTACGCGTCGGACTTCGAATGCGCCTGTCTCATTACCTTCGACGATGACGAGCTCTTCCTCCGCCGGGAGGCGCTCCGCCTCGTCCTCTTCAACGCGACGAGTAGGGGTGGTGGATGCTCGTGCGCTACGCAAGCACGAGTTTACCGATATTGGTCAAATCGTTTCATTCTCGTGTTTTTTGCGAGGATTTGCGACATGATCCCAGTGATCGCCGCTGCTGATCCACGATGAGACCAAGGAGATGGTGGTGCTGGTGCAAGTCATGGTGATGCGGTATGATGTCTACTACACAACCTTCTTCTTGTAGACGTTGTTGGGCCTCCAAGTGCAGAGGTTTGTAGGACAGTAGCAAATTTCCCTTAAATGGATGACCTACGGTTTATCAATCCGTAGGAGGCGTAGGATGAAGATGGTCTCTCTCAAGCAACCCTGCAACCAAATAACAAAGAGTCTCTTGTGTCCCCAACACACCTAATACAATGGTAAATTGTATAGGTGCACTAGTTCGACGAAGAGATGGTGAAACAAGTGGTATATTGATAGTAGATAAAGGTATTTGTAATCTGAAATAATAAAAACAGCAAGGTAGCAAGTGATAAAAGTGAGCGTAAATGGTATTGCAATGATAAAGCCTAGGGTTCATACTTTCGCTAGTGTAAGTTCCCTCAACAATAATAATATCATAATTGGATCACATAACTATCCCTCAACATGCAACAAAGAGTCACTCCAAAGTCACTAATAGCAGAGAGCGAACGAAGAGATTATGGTAGGGTACGAAACCACCTCAAAGTTATTCTTTCCAATCAATCCGTTTGGGCTATTACTATAAGTGTCACAAACAGCCATAGAGTTCGTACTAGAATAACACCTTAAGACACAAATCAACCAAAACCCTAATGTCACCTAGATACTCCAATGTCACCTCAAGTATCCGTGGGTATGATTATACGATATGCATCACACAATCTCAGATTCATCTATTCAACCAACACATAGAACCTCAAAGAGTGCCCCAAAGTTTCTACCGGAGAATCACGACGAAAACATGTGCCAACCCCTATGCATAGGTTCATGGGCGGAACCCGTAAGTTGATCACCAAAACATACATCAAGTGAATCACGTGATATCCCATTGTCACCACGGATATGCACGGCAGGACATACATCAAGTGTTCTCAAATCTTTAAAGACTCAATCCGATAAAATTACTTCAAAGGGGAAACTCAATTCATTACAAGAGAGAAGAGGGGGAGGAGAAACATAAGATCCAACTATAATAGCAAAGCTCGCGATACATCAAGATCGTGCCAAATCAAGAACACGAGAGAGAGAGAGAGAGAGAGAGAGAGAGAGCAAACACATAGCTACTGGTACATACCCTCAGCCCCGAGGGAGAACTACTCCCTCCTCGTCATGGAGAGCACCGGGATGATGAAGATGGCCACCGAAGAGGGATTGCCCCCTCCGACAGGGTGCCGGAACGGGTCTAGATTGGTTTTCGGTGGCTACGGGGGCTTCTGGCAACGGAACTCCTGATCTATTGTGCTCACGGATGTTTTTAGGGTATATGGAGATATATAGGTGGAAGAAGTACGTTAGGGGGGCCACGAGGGGCTCACGAGGGTGGAGGGTATGCCCAGGGGGGTGGGCGCGCCCCCCTGCCTCGTGACCTCCTCGCAGATCCCCTGACGTGCACTCCAAGTCTTCTGGGCTTCTTTCCTTCCAAAAAAGAGTTCCGTGAAGTTTCAGGTCAATTGGACTCAGTATGATTTTCCTTTTCTTCGAAACCCTAAAACAGGGTAAAAACAGAAACTAGCACAGGGCTCTGGGTTAATAGGTTAGTCCCAAAAATGATATAAAAGTGTATAATAAAGCCCATAAACATTCAAAACAGTAGATAATATAGCATGGAGCAATCAAAAATTATAGATACGTTGGAGATGTATCAGCATCCCCAAGCTTAATTCCTGCTCGTCCTCGAGTAGGTAAATGATAAAAGAAAGAATTTTTGATGCGGAGTGCTACTTGGCATAATTTCAATGTGATTCTTATTAATTGTTGCATGAATATTCAGATCCGAAAGATTCAAGACAAAAGTTTATATTGACATAAAAATGATAATACTTCAAGCATACTAACTAAACAATTATGTCTTCTCAAAATAACATGGCCAAAGAAAGTTCATCCCTACAAAATCATATAGTTTAGTCATGCTCCATTTTCGTCACACAAGAATGCTCTCATCATGCACAACCCCGATGACAAGCCAAGCAATTGTTTCATACTTTAGTAATCTCAAACTCATAAACCTCCACGCAATACATGAGCGCGAGCCATGGATATAGCACTATGGGTGGAATAGAATAATGAGGGGGTTATGTGGAGAAGACAAAAAAGGATAAAGTCTCACATCAACGAGGCTAATCAATGGGCTATGGAGATGTCCACCGATTGATGTTAATGCAAGGAGTAGGGATTGCCATGCAACAGATGCACTAGAGCTATAAATGTATAAAAGCTCAACAAAAGAAACTAGTGGGTGTGCATCCAACTTGCTTGTTCACGAAGACCTAGGTCACTTGAGGAGGCCCATTGTTGGAATATACAAGCCAAGTTCTATAATGAAAAATTCCTACTAGTATATGAAACTGACAAAACAAGAGACTCTCTATCATAAAGATCATGGTGCTACTTTGAAGCACAAGTGTGGAAAAAGGATAGTAGCATTGTCTCTTTTTTTATTTGGCCTTTCTTTTTTTATTTGGCCTTTCTTTTTTTTCTTTTTTTTTCTTTTTTTTGGCCTTACTTTTTTTCTTTGGCCTTTTTGGGACAATGCTCTATTGAATAATGATCATCACACTTCTATTTATTTACAACTCAATGATTACAACTCGATACTAGAACAAAGTATTACTCTATATGTATGCCTCCGGCGGTGTATCGGGATTGCGATGAATCAAGTGTGACATGTATGAAAGAATTATGAACGGTGGATTTGCCACAAATATGATGTCAACTACATGATCATGCAAAGCAATATGACAATGATGATGCGTGTCATAATAAACGGAATGGTGGAAAGTTGCATGGCAATATATCTCGGAATGGTTATGGAAATGCCATAATAGGTAGGTATGGTGGCTGTTTTGAGGAAGATATAAGGAGGTTTATGTGTGAAAGAGCGTATCATATCACGGGGTTTGGATACACCCGCAAAGTTTGCACCAACTCTCAATATGAGAAAGGGCAATGCACGGTACCGAAGAGGCTAGCAAGGATGGAAGGATGAGAGTGCGTATAATCCATGGACTCAACATTAGTCATAAAGAACTCACATACTTATTGCAAAAATCTACAAGTCATCAAAAACCTCGGCACTATGCGCATGCTCCTAGGGGGGTAGATTGGTAGGAAAAGACCATCGCTCGTCCCCGACCGCCCCTCATAAGGAGGACAATCAAATAACACCTCATGTTTCAAATTTGTTACATAATGTTTACCATACGTGCATGCTACGGGACTTACAAACTTCAACACAAGTATTCCTCAAATTCACAACTACTCAACTAGCACGACTTTGATATTATTACCTCCATACCTCAAAACAATCATCAAGCATCAAACTTCTCTTAGTATTCAATACACTCATAAGAAAGTTTTATTATTAATCTTGTATACCTAGCACATTTGGATTTTAAGCAAATTACCATGCTTTTTAAGACTCTCAAAATAATCTAAGTGAAGCATGAGAGTTCATCTATTTATTTTAAAATAAAACTACCACCATGCTCTAAAATATATAAGTGAAGTACTAGAGCAAATGACAAACTACTCCGAAAGATATAAGTCAAGATCAATGACTAGTTGAATAATTATGCAACTATAAGAAGACTCTCTAACATTTAAGAATTTCAGATCTTTGTATTTTATTCAAACAACAAGCAAAACAAAATGAAATGACATTCTAAGAATAGCAAACATCATGTGAAGAAGCAAAAACTTAGGATCAACCGATACTAACCGATAGTTGTTGAAGAAGAAAGGTGGGATGCCAATCGGGGCATCCCCAAGGTTAGACGCTTGAGACTTCTTGAAATATTATATTGGAATGCCTTGGGCATCCCCAAGCTTGAACTTTTGCGTCTCCTTAATTCCTCTCATATCACGGTCTCCCTAAATCTCAAAAGCTTCATCCACACAAAACTCAACAAGGACTCGTGAGATAAGTTAGTATAAACCATTGCAAAAACCTTATCATACTCTACTGTAGCAAATTAAAATTATTATTCAACATTGCATACTAAATGCCTCTGCATATTTAATAGTCCTATCCTCAAATAGAATCATAAAAGAAGCAAACATATGCAAACAATGCAAACATAACAGCAATCTGCCTAAACAGGATAGTCTGTAAAGAACACAGAAACATCCATACTTCCCTAGCTCCAAAAATTATGAAAGAAAATTACCACTGTAGTAAATTTATCAGAGCTTAATATGCAAAAGGTTTCAATATTTTATCACATTCTGACTTTTCTAGGGAATTATTACAACAACGGTAAACTTTCTGTTTTCAAACAGCAACATGTATACTTGTAACATAGGCATAGTAAAGGCTATCAATGCCACTTTTATTGAAATAAACGATGCAAAAAATTGTTCTAAATAAAAGCAAGCAAATACTAACAAAATAAATTGACACTCCAAGCAAAACAAATATCATGCGGCGAATAAAAATATAGCTCCAAGTAAAGTTACCGATGAACGAAGACGAAAGAGGGAATGCCATCCGAGGCATCCCCAAGCTTAGACGCTTGGTTGTCCTTAAATATTACCTTGGGGTGCCTTGGGCATCCCCAAGCTTAGGCTCTTGCCACTCCTTATTCCATAGTCCATCAAATCCTTATCCAAAACTTGAAAACTTCACAACACAAAACTTAACAGAAAACTCGTAAGCTCCGTTAGTATAAGAAAATAAATCACCACTTCAAGGCACTGTAATGAACTCATTCTTTATTTATATTGGTGTTAAACTTACTGTATTCCAACTTATCTATGGTTTATAAACTATTTTACTAGCCGTAGATTCATCAAAATAAGCAAACAACACATAGAAAACAGAATCTGTCAAAAACAGAACAGTCTGTAGTAATCTGGATCAAACGTATACTTCTAGAACTCATAAAATTCTGAAATAAGTTGCTGGACGTGAGGAATTTATCTATTAATCATCTTCAAAAATAATTAACTAAATAGCACCCTCCAAATAAAAATGGCAGCAATTCTCGTGAGCGCTAAAGTTTCTGTTTTTTACAGCATGAACAACAAGACTTTCCCCAAGTCTTCCCAAAGGTTCTACTTGGCACAAACACTAATTAAAAGTATAAAACCACATCTAAACAGAGGTTAGATGAATTATTTATTACTAAACAGGAACAAAAAGCAAGTAATAAAAATAAAATTAGGTTGCCTCCCAACAAGCGCAGGGCCGGCCCTGAGGGGGGGCAGGGGGGGCGGCCGCCCCGGGCCCCCGATTGATTGGTTTCCGTATATAGGTCGATTGATTAGCCTGTAATAGGTTGATTGATTCTTCAAAAGGAAACAAAAGTTATTTGATCAATTAGCACGCCGTGCAATCTTCTCAGCTTATACTCCTCCTCCCCGATTGGCAACAAATCAGCCATACCATGGATGATGCCGTGTAATTTTTAGTTGTTGGGCGTCATTAGTGGAAGAAGGTACGCGATTTTCATATTCCCATCAATCTTCACTTCAACATAAAATTCTCTTTCTTTATTCTTGTTAGATCGTCTGTTCGTTTGCTGAAGATTATTCTCTCGTACATATCTCTTTCTCACACTCCAATTTCTTCTATTGATTAGGAGCAGAAAAGAGAAACTTGGACTTCTGTTCATGACGCAGCAGCAAATTCTTGCGATTTCGAATTTTCTAGCCATCCAGGTACCTTGTTCCATGCCTTTCTTAGCACTTTTATTTAATTAGCAGTACTCTTAATTTCTTGTATCATATATTGTGTGCTGATCAGCAGGATTGCTATTCATTTAGCAAGATGCTATCTAGAAAGAATCCATCTGATAATGGGGAAAAACATGCATATGAGTTGATCGAGTCCCACATGAGTTGTTGGCAATTTTTTAGAGAAGATACAAGTGCTCTGCCGATTCACTGCAAAAAGTTGTTAGCTTTAGTTGTTATCAAGAACAACTAGTGAAAACTGCAGGAAGATAAAAAAATAGTAGGCATGAAAGTGCTACTAATTCACCTAACAATACAAATATATATAAGGGTAGATTGACAAGATCGATCAACTTTTACTGTGAATGTTTATGACCCCTGTTTTTTAATAGTCAAGAAGACAAGGCACCATAAAATATAGCCTGCCAAATATTTATTTGCGGTTGAAATAGAAAGGAAAATGTGAGTATATATATGTTTATTGTGGCTTTAGGGCCCCTCCGTGTTGTCTCGCCCCGGGCCCCAAAAATCTCAGGACCGGCCCTGAACAAGCGCTATCGTTTAACGCCCCTAGTTAGGCATGATGATTTCAATGATGCTCACCTAAAAGATAAGAATTGAAACATAAAGAGAGCATCATGAAGAATATGACTAGCACATTTAAGTCTAACCCACTTCCTATGCATAGGGACTTTGTGAGCAAACAACTTATGGGAACAAGAATCAACTTGCATAGGAGGGCAAAACAAGCATAACTTCGAAATTTTAAGCACATAGAGAGGAAACTTGATATTATTGCAATTCCTACAAGCATATGTTCCTCCCTCATAGTAATTTTCAGTAGCATCATGAATGAATTCAACAATATAACTAGCATCTAAAGCATTCTTTTCATGATCTACAAGCATAGAAATTTTATTACTCTCGACATAAGCAAGATTCTTCCCATGAATAGTAGTGGGAGCAAACTCAACAAAGTAACTATCATGGGATTGAAAATTGAAATCAAGATGACAAGTTTCATTTTTATCATTATTCTTTAAAGAATACATGTCATCACAATAATCATCATAGATAGGAGGCATGCTTTCATCATAATAAATTTGCTCATCAAAACTTGGGGGACAAAAAATATCATCTTTATCAAACATAGCTTCCCCAAGCTTGTGGCTTTGCATATCATTAGCATCATAGATATTCAAGGAATTCATACTAACAACATTGCAATCATGCTCATCATTCAAATATTTAGTGCCAAACATTCTAATGCATTCTTATTCTAACACTTTGGCACAATTTTCCTTTCCATCATACTCACGAAAGATATTAAAAATATGAAGCGTATGAGACAAACTCAATTACATTTTTTTGTAGTTTTCTTTTGTAAACTAAACTAGTGATAAAACAAGAAACTAAAAGAATCGATTGCAAGATCTAAAGATATACCTTCAAGCGCTAACCTCCCCGGCAACGGCGCCAGAAAAGAGCTTGATGTCTACTACACAACCTTCTTCTTGTAGACATTGTTGCACCTCCAAGTGCAGAGGTTTGTAGGACAGTAGCAAATTTCCCTCGAGTGGATGACCTAAGGTTTATCAATCCATAAGAGGCGTAGGATGAAGATGGTCTCTCTCAAGCAACCCTGCAACCAAATAACAAAGAGTCTCTTGTGTCCCCAACACACCCAATACAATGGTAAATTGTATAGGTGCACTAGTTCGGCGAAGAGATGGTGAAACAAGTGGTATATGGATAGTAGATAAAGGTATTTGTAATCTGAAATAATAAAAACAGCAAAGTAGCAAGTGATAAAAGTGAGCGTAAACAATATTGCAATGATAGGAAATAAGGCCTAGGGTTCATACTTTCGCTAGTGTAAGTTCCCTCAATAATAATATCATAATTGGATCACATAACTATCCCTCAACATGCAACAAAGAGTCACTCCAAAGTCACTAATATCGGAGAACGAACGAAGAGATTATGGTAGGGTACGAAACCACCTCAAAGTTATTCTTTCCAATCAATCCGTTTGGGCTATTCCTATAAGTGTCACAAACAGCCATAGAGTTTGTACTAGAATAACACCTTAAGACACAAATCAACCAAAACCCTAATGTCACCTAGATACTCCAATGTCACCTCAAGTATCCGTGGGTATGATTATACGATATGCGTCACACGATCTCAGATTCATCTATTCAACCAACACATAGAACCTCAAAGAGTGCCCCAAAGTTTCTACCGGAGAATCACGACGAAAACATGTGCCAACCCCTATGCATAGGTTCATGGGCGGAACCCGCAAGTTGATCACCAAAACATACATCAAGTGAATCATGTGATATCCCATTGTCACCACAGATACGAACGGCAAGACATACATCAAGTGTTCTCAAATCTTTAAAGACTCAATCCGATAAAATTACTTCAAAGGGGAAACTCAATTCATTACAAGAGAGAAGAGGGGGAGGAGAAACATAAGGTCCAACTATAATAGAAAAGCTCACGATACATCAAGATCGTGCCAAATCAAGAACACGAGAGAGAGAGAGAGAGAGAGCAAACACATAGCTACTGGTACATACCCTCAGCCCCGAAGGAGAACTACTCCCTCCTCATCATGGAGAGCACCGGGATGATGAAGATGGCCACCGGAGAGGGATTGCCCCCTCCGGCAGGGTGCCGGAATGGGTCTAGATTGGTTTTCGGTGGCTACGGAGGCTTCTGGCGGCGGAACTCCCGATCTATTGTGCTCATGGATGTTTTTAGGGTATATGGAGATATATAGGCGGAAGAAGTACATCAGGGGGGCCACGAGGGGCTCATGAGGGTGGTGGGCGCGCCCAGGGGGGTGGGTGCGCCCCCTGCCTCGTGACCTTCTCGCAGATCCCCCAACGTGCACTCCAAGTCTTCTGGGCTTCTTTCCTTCTAAAAATGAGTTCCGTGAAGTTTCAGGTCAATTGGACTCCGTTTGATTTTCCTTTTCTTCGAAACCCTAAAACAGGGTAAAAACAGAAACTGGCACTGGGCTCTGGGTTAATAGGTTAGTCCCAAAAATGATATAGAAGTGTATAATAAAGCCGAGAAACATTCAAAACAGTAGATAATATAGCATGGAGCAATCAAAAATTATAGATACGTTGGAGACGTATCACGGTACGAAGCTGCGGTAGACGGGGTGGGCGCACCGTCGCGATGCACGGGCGCTTCCCTGGATGCGGGACCTGGGTGGAGGAGAGGGCCAGCAATGGCGGATGCACACCACATGGATGGAGATCCAGGCCTTAGTGTGACCCGCTGCGACAGTGTAACTAGTATAAGACCCAAATCCCATTCCCCAGTTGACCTAGAAGCCGCTCTCTCCCACCCGTGGGCTGCGCCTCAAAACCCTAGATCAATCTCTCCTCCATCCTTCTCCTGGCTAAGAGGAAAAATCTACGGCGAGTGCAGATCATTCACGGAGGTGGCTGCCTCCCCTCCGTGATCACCAGATACCATGGTGGACAAGGCCGAGCATGGGTTCCGTGGGGACCGCCGAGAGGGTTTCGGTGTTGGGCGAGATGGCTGTTGGGCTGGCCGTTTTGACCACGGTAAGGGCCAGTTTGACCGTGGCGCTGGCAGATCTGAGCGTGGCGGCGACCGATTCTCATGGAGGAGAAGCGGCATCGACAACTCGTACAAGGCAAACTATCCTTTCTCTTCCGACATGTCACGCTAGAAGGCGGCGGCGGTGGAGCAACAAAGCTCAAGTATGGGGGGCGTCTGGGTGCAGAAGGCCCAGAAGTCCTCTGGATCTGGTGCGGGGAGCAACGTGTGACAAGATCAAGGCAGAGATCCAAGCCCAGCTAATTTGCAAGTCAAGCAGAGAACCGTTGCTAAAGATCAGGTGCCTTCTACCAATGCTAGCGACTCTTGCCTTATGTGTAAAATTGTGGGTCACCTTCCAGTTCATTGCATGTGTGCTTTTTGTGAGAGATGTAGTAATCTAGGACACTTAGCTCCTGTGTGTGTGAAATTCCTTCCATGGGAGATCATTGCTCCAATGTGTGCCTTCCAGGCCCGTAATCAAGGGTTTTACTACATTCATGATATTTGCACTGTGAGGCCGGCAAATGAGTGTTCATTTTTTGTTGCTGTCACGGTCCTGGAAGGATATCCTACTGCCAAAATGATGAATGATGCATTCTTTTTGTATCTAGGTAAAACTTAGAGATGCGCAACCAACTTGATAGGCCATGGGGTGTTTTTGATGAGGTACCCTAATACTAGAGAGGTTGATAAAGCTTGTCACAATGATCGTATGACTATGAAGCCTTGATACTGTGGTGAGGGTTACTAGATGTGAGCAGAATGTGGGAGCAAAAGGGTTATTGAAAAAAACTTGGGTTAAAGTCGGTAACATACCATCTGATAACATTGCGAAAGAAATGTTGCTTTTGTTGCCTCTCTTGTTGGAGTCCCTCTTGAAATTGATATGTCTACTTTATACCGTCCAGAATTGGTGAAAGTAAAACTGGGATGATGCAATGTGGAGGAAATACTACCAGCGGCTGAGCCAGTCCCAGGGGATCACTTCTTTGATTTCACTTATGAGGTGGATCAGGTTCTTGCCAGAGATCCTGATAGAGAGAAAAATTAAGAACAAGGCTGAGACAGGAAACCCACTCCAAAAAGACAAAGGAGGCTGGGCATGGGTAGCTCCTCGAATAGCAAAATGACTTGGGAGGGAAGCCCTCGATGGGGAAACAGTGCATACCTACGCTGCCTGAATCTCCCGCATCTGTGAACTCCGTTAGTTCAAACCACAACACTTTACTTATTCACAGCTTGGAGCTAGAAGCTCTTATTGTTGCTGCTGATATCCCCGATGATGATGTGAGTGATTTCTCTTTGGTGAAAAAGTGGTTAAAATTGCAGACATCTATATCGTTGAAGATGTTGGGGCTGACTCTTATGATACTGTGATGAGGAAATCCATTCAGGTGACCGAGCTGGTGGGTCATTTGGAGAAAAAGAAGACCATGCAGTTGAGTATTGTGTTCAATATCTCGACTCTTCCTTTGAGCACTATGGTGAAGTGATCCCCACACCGTCTCTTTTATCTAAGAATGCTCTCAGAATCAGTGTGAGGAACGTGCAAATCAACTTAGAGAAGATAGAGGACAAGGCTATGGATGCCAACAATATTAGATATCTGGAAGGTATTACCTCCTCATCTAATTCCTTTGTTGTTCTTTCTGATAATGATATTATGCTTAGGACCATAAAATGGGTGTGATTATTCCCGATTAAATTTTAATAAGATTGATGTGCTGAAGACACTAGGTGTAATAATATTGAGAACAAAATTCCTGTTGTTTCCATATGTTTATAACAAATGAGAAAGAGGATGAGACACCCCTCAATCTGAATTGGGGGGGGGGTGATTGTGTTGATAATGATATAACTGATTTCACTGTTGTTGGGTTAAGAAAAATAAATTCTAAGAAGGTAGAAGTTAATATTTCTAGGCCCAAAACTAGAAGTCAAAAAAATATGGTGGAGCCCACCATTGGAGTTGGTAATGCTATTGAATCTCCTAGCAGAGTGACCAGGGGGGAAGAAGAAAGAACCACCTTTAAAATGAATGGTATCTTTTGGAATTGTAGGGGAGCAGGAAAGAAAGGAATGCCTTCATGTTTCTCTGACCTTATCGAAGATCATTGCCTTGATTTTTTATGCCTCCAAGAAACTATGAAAAAGGATTTTTCCTCTAGTTTCTTGAGAAAAATTGATGTTCATGATGTTTTTGAGTGGGACTGGATACCCTCGGTTGGTTAAGCTGGTGGTATACTTTGTGGAGTTAGAAAAGAAAATTTTGGAGATTATTTTCTGGTAGAGTGGTAAATACATCATGCAGATTACTTTTTTTATGTCAAACTCCAAAAAGTGTGGGCTCTTTTCTCTACTCCTAATGGAGCAGTTGGCAGGATTGCGTCCAGGTTTTTTTTGCCTCACCACTTTCCTCCGGGTTTTTTGACTATGTTTTTCGTCCCCCCCCCACCGGTTTAGGTTTGCGTCACCCTCTCACACAACGGAAAAAAATGGAACGGATCAGAACTTTCCATGCTGGCGCAAGTTATTTAGTAATATCTTTATATGAAAGAATCAATCACGATCAATTTCTAAAGATCAAATCTAAACCAATTAACCTTACCTTAAATCGCTCGGCCAGATCAAATCTAAATTAATTAGCCTTACATTATTTAAATCTAAATTAATTAGCCTTACCTTAAATCACGACCAATCACGCTTTATTTTTATACGGTTTTATCTCGTCCCACCTCCCACCACCTCCCCCACGGGGTTTTTTCACATCCCGCATGATGTCTACTATGCAACTTTATTCTTGTAGACACGTGTTGGGCCTCCAAGTGCAGTGTTTTGTAGGATAGTAGCAATTTTCCCTCAAGTGGATGACCTAAGGTTTATCAATCCGTGGGAGGTGTAGGATGAAGATGGTCTCTCTCAAATAACCCTGCAATCAAATACAAGAAATCTCTTGTGTCCCCAACACACCCAATACAATGGCAAATTGTATAGGTGCACTAGTTCGGTGAAGAGATGGTGATAAAAGTGTAATATTGATGTTAGAAATATATTTTTATAATCTGAATAAATAAAAATAACAAGGTAGCAAATAGTAAACGGGCACAAAAACGGTATTGCAATGCTTGAAAATGAGCCCTAGGATTCGTACTTTCGCTAGTGCAATCTCTCAAATAATGCTAATATATTTGGATCATATAACCACCCCTCAAAGTGCGATGAAGAATCACTTCAAAGTTCCTATCTAGCGGAGAACATAAGAAGAAATTATTTGTTGGGTACGAAACCACCTTGAAGCTATTCTTTCCGATCGATCTATCCAAGAGTTCGTACTAAAATAACACCAAATAATTTCATATTCATAATACTCAATCCAACACAAAGAACCTCAAAGAGTGCCCCAAGATTTCTACCGGAGAAGCAAAGACAAAAACGTGCATCAACCTCGGGAATCCGCGAGTTGAGTGCCAAAACATATATCAAGTGAATCAATACGATACCCCATTGTCACCATGAGTATTTATATGCAAGACATATATCAAGTGCTCTCAAATCCATAAAAGTATTCAATCCGATAAAATGAAATCTCAAAGGGAAAACTCAATTCACAACAAGATGGAGAAGGGAAAACACCGTATGATCCGACTATATTAACAAAGCCCGCGATACATCAAGATTGTGACATCTAAAGAACACAAGAGAGAGAGAGAGATTAAACACATAGCTACTGGTACAAACCCTCAGCCTCGAGGGTGGACTACTCCCTCCTCATCATGGTGGTCGCCGAGATCATGAAGATGTCTACCGGTGATGATTCCCCCTCCGGCAGGGTGCTGGAACAGGGTCTAGATTGGTTTTTGGTGTCTACAGAGCCTTGCGGCGGTGGAACTTCTGATCTAGGTTAACCCCGAGGGTGTTTGGAATATTTCGGATTTTATAGGGCAAAGAGGGGTGCGGGAGGCCACCGAGGTGGGCACAACCCACCTGGGCGCGCCAGGGCCCCCAGGCGCGTCCTGGTGGGTTGTGCCCACCTCGGGGCACCCCCCAGGTGATGCTCTGGCCCATCGGGAATCTTCTGGTCCATAAAAAATCCACAAAAAGTTTTGCGGTGTTTGGACTCCGTTTGATATTGATTCCTGTGATGTAAAAAACAAGCAAAAACAGCAACTGGCACTGGGTCAATAGGTTAGTCCCAAAAAATGATATAAAGTTGCTATAAAATGATTGTAAAACATCCAAGAATGATAATAAATCAGCATGAATACTTCATAAATTATAGATACGTTGGAGACGTATCACCGCACAACAACAACAACAAAAAGTACACCCCGACGCCTCCTCACCCTTCTCTCTTCCTCCCAACCCGATTAGGGTTCCCATCCCTCTCCTCCGCAATCGTTCCCTCCGCCATGTTGTTTCCTAAAAGCCGCCGCCATGGGCTACGTCGCCGTCTGCCTCTCCTACCCAATCACTTGTAGCGACGGGTCATGCCCACCCCCTTCCCCGCGATCTACTCCTAATGGAGCAGTTGGTAGGATTGCCCCCTGGGTTTTTTGGTCCCATTGTAGGATCTAGAAGTAGATGTGTCTAGAGGGGGGTGATTAGACACTTAGTGCTAAAGTTGCAATTTTTAAGCCTTTTCGGTTTAAGTGGAGTTTAGGCACAATTTCAACACACACGATACATATCAAGCAAGCATGCAAAGAGTATATGAGCAGCGGAATGTAAAGCATGCAACTTGCAAGAATGTAAAGGGAAGGGTTTGGAGAGATCAAACGCAATTGGAGACACGGATGTTTTTCCCATGGTTCGGATAGGTGGTGCTATCCTACATCCATGTTGATGGAGACTTCAACCCACGAAGGGTAACGGTTGCGTGAGTCCACACAGGGCTCCACCCAAGGGCAACGGGTGCGCGAGTCCACACAGGGCTCCACCCACGAAGGGTCCACGAAGAAGCAACCACCCACAAAGGGTCCACGAAGAAGCAACCTTCTCTATCCCACCATGGCCATTGCCCACACAGGACTTGCCTCACTAGCGGTAGATCTTCACGAAGTAGGCGATCTCCTTGCCCTTACAAACTCCTTGGTTCAACTCCACAATCTTGTCGGAGGCTCCCAAGTGACACCTAGCCAATCTAGGAGACACCACTCTCCAAGAAGTAACAAATGGTGTGTAGGTAATGAACTCCTTGCTCTTGTGCTTCAAATGATAGTCTCCCCAACACTCAACTCTCTCTCATAGGATTTGGATTTGGTGAAAAGAGGGTTTTTGTGGAAAGCAACTTGGGAAGGCTAGAGATCAAGATTCATATGGTAGGAATGGAATGTCTTGATCTCAACACATGAGTAGGTGGTTCTCTCTCAGAACATATGAGTTGGAATGGTGTGTGTGTTCTGATGGCTCTCTCATCGAATGAGAAGGAGGTGGAGGGGTATATATAGCCTCCACACAAAATCCAACCGTTACACAGTTTTCCAATCTCGGTGGGACCGAATCAATAAACTCGGCCGGACCGAAAATGTAAACCTAGTGACCGTTAGAGATTTCGGTGGGACCGACTGGATCAACTCGGTGGGACCGATGTGCTAGGGTTAGGGTAAATCCAAAACTTGATTTGACCGATTACTCAAACTCGGTGGAACTGATTTGGGTAATAAGTGAAACTGAGATTTGGTCAAGCAAACTCGATGGGACCGATTGCATATCTCGGTGGGACCAAGAATATTGCAATGGGTAACAGAGAGTTTGCAAGCCCATCTTGGTGAGACCGAGATCCCATCAGTGAGACCGAACTGATTAGGGTTTGGCAGTGGCTTATGACAGGTGAAACTCGGTGGCGCCGGATAGGAAGAATCGGTAGGACCGAGTTTGGCTTAGGGTTTAGGTCATATGTGGATATGGGAAAGTAGTTGAGGATTTTGGAGCATATCATTAAGCACATGAAGCAAGAGGCTAATTAAGCAACACCTCATCCCTCCTTGATAGTATTGGCTTTTCCTATGGACTCAATGTGATCTTGGATCACTAAAATGTAAAAGTGAAGAGTCTTGAGCTTGAAGCTTTAGCCAATCCCTTGTCCTTAGCATCTTGAAGGAGTTCCCACAACCTTTAGTCCATGCCACTCCATTATTGAACTTATCTGAAACATGCTAGATAGAAGTGTTAGTCCAATAAGAGATATGTTTTCATCAATTATCAAAACCACCTAGGGAGCACTTGTGCTTTCAATCTCCCCCTTTTTGGTAATTGATGGCAACATACATCAAAGATTTAGATAAAGATATAAAGAACAACAAGTAAAGCTTTGGAAGAACATGTAGCAAGCATAGGCTCCCCCTACATGTATGCACTCATGTAAATATGAAATATAGAGGCATGTGAGAGCATAAACATGACAGAGTAGGCAATGTGTTACATGTATCTTGGCCATATGCATCAGAGCAAAAGATTATCAAGGAAAATACCTTCATGCTCATGAGTCCTTCTTGCAAGTAGTATGTACATAAGCAAGAACTCCTCATACTCATGATTTTGATGCATATACTTACCTTGTGGTCTCGAGTTGGCTTAGGATGGAATGAACCTGCACAAATAAGGTTAGATAACACAGGTACGTCCACTAGCCAGAGCAAACAAAAGAAACCACAAGAATACCAAGACTGGGATGACATGTAGAGAGTGAGTACAAGGTACCACATTGGATTCAACATGTCCCCAAGAATAAAGATATGCAATGAATTTGGCTGATTTCTTTTCCCTTAGGTGTCTTGCTCCCCCTGAATCTTACATGGGTTATTGGGAGAAGATAGGAAACAAAAAATCAGAGCTGAAGGTTATCAATAGAACTAAATTCAAATGAGTTCATATGAACATGTCTTTCCCCCAAAAAAGACATGTGGCATCTCTCCTCTTGAACATCAAGCATCTGGGATCCTTGAGTATTCTCTCCCCCTTGGAGATTTCTTTCTCCCCCTTAATATATGGGATCCTTGAGTATTCTCTCCCCCCTTGGAGATTTCTTTCTCCCCCTTAATATATGGGATCCTTGAGTATTCTCTCCCCCTTGGAGATTTCTTTCTCCCCCTTAATATATGGGATCCTTGAGTATTCTCTCCCTTGATGTGATCTCTCTCTCCTACAAGCTTTGATGCGATCTCTCTCTCCCCCTTTGACATCAATTTCCAAGAAGGTTTCTCCTGGAATCCGTCGAATAGGTTTGGTCCTTGAGATTCAGTACAAAGCAGGGAATAAAACTGTGATGCTTGTAGAGGACAAGATTCATTGAGTGGAGCTGGATCAGAAGAAATATATAATATGTGGCAGACTGTTTTTCCTGTTGCGAAATCGGTGGCACCGAGTGGCATATTTCGGTAGTACCGAAAGGATTCGGTTGGACCGAAAATGGCAATTCGGTGAAACCGAGTTCATCACAGAGAAAAACACTTGTCACCTCAGCTCACTAGTCAGGTAAGATCTCACAAAGATTTGCAATGAATTAGCTGAAGGATTTGCAGGGAATTTGATGCAGAAATATGCAGAACAAAAAGGGTAAAAGGTTTCTAGATGAAGTTTTTTTGATTGAAAAATAAAGAAACAAATATGCAAGGGACAAATGCAATAACTCAGAAAGGAACACAAGAGAACTTCATCTAGAATTGGGCGGTGACATAGTCACCTATGTTAGAGTATGTAGACTTAGGAGTCAAGTTAGAACACTTGATCATAGGTCATACTCATCGTTTAAGCTCAAGATGGGGTTACCATTTTTCGTTTAAGCATTTTGTTGTATTCACATCTTGTTGAGTTGCTTTGACTCATGTCTTGGAGTAAAGCTTCTCAAAGATGGAATAACATACCTTGGGTAGTGATGTAGTTCTTGCTCATGTAGTTGAACTTGTGTGGGTGCTCAAGGTTGATGTAGTTCATCAAGAGTTGGGAGCACCACTTGGAGTTTGAGTTCATCTACCTACATGGGTTAGTTCTTGCAAGGAAGAGCACTTGTGTATCCAAAAATGACAATCATGAAGCTTAATATAGAATTTATCAAAGGATATGTTTGAATGGTTTTGTGCTTCCTTGTCTTCAACCACTATTGTGTAGAGTCTTGGTCTTGTAGAGATTGCTCAAGATGTGAGTGAGTCGCAATCTCATGGAATTAGATTCAACCAAGCACCTACATGGGTTAGACAACATGCAAGGTGCAAATATATCCAAGACATAAGATAGTTATCATAAGAGATACATCATGGATTAGCCATAAGCTCATATCTTGCATGTATCCAATGGAGTTTCTACTCCAAATTCGAAGCATCAATGATGTTCAATTCTCCTCTCAACCTGCAAAACACTTTCTCATCAAGCGGTTTAGTGAATATATCTGCTAATTGCTTATCGGTGCGAACATGCTTAAGATTGATGTCACCCTTAGAAACATGATCTCGAATGAAATGATGACGAACTTCAATATGCTTAGTTCGAGAATGTTGTACAGGATTATGACCAATTTTGATAGCACTTTCATTGTCACAAAGCAGTGGAACATGTTTCACATAAATCCCATAATCTTTAAGAGTTTGAGTCATCCAAAGTAATTGAGCGCAACATGAACCAGCGGCAATGTATTCAGCTTCGGCGGTGGATAAGGATACCGAGTTTTGTTTCTTGGAAGACCAAGACACAAGAGATCTACCAAGAAATTGACAAGTACCCGAAGTGTACTTTCTATCAACCTTGTCTCTGGCATAATCCGAGTCAGAATAGCCAACAAGATCAAAAGAAGACCTCTTAGGATACCAAATGCCAAAATTTGGTGTATGGATTAAATATCTCACTATCCTTTTCACAGCCTTAAGATGACAATCTTTAGGAGCAGCTTGATATCGTGCACACATGCATACACTTAGCATAATATCGGGACGTGAAGCACATAGGTATAACAATGAACCAATCATAGAGCGATAAACCTTTTGATCAACTGGTTCACCATCTTTGGTTAAATCATTTTGTCCACTAGTAGGCATGGGTGTAGACATACCTTTGCATTCTTGCATATTGAACTTCTTGAATAAGTCCTTGGTGTACTTTGTCTGAGAGACAAATGTACCTTCCTTAGTTTGCTTGATTTGTAACCCAAGAAAGAATTTGAGTTCACTCATCATAGACATCTCAAACTTCTCTGACATTAGCTTTCCAAACTTTTCACTAAAGAGAGGGTTAGTTGAACCAAATATGATGTCATCAACATAAATTTGGCATACAAATAGTTCTCCATTAACCCTTTTAGTAAAAAGAGTAGAGTCAATTTTACCAATTTCAAAACCACTTGTAGTAAGGAACTTGGTCAAGCATTTATACCATGCTCTAGGAGCTTGTTTAAGACCATAAAGAGCTTTGTGAAGTTTGTAAACATGATTTGGTTTCTTAGGATTGACAAAGCCAGGAGGTTGTTTGACATAAACTTCCTCCTCTATTTCTCCATTTAGAAAAGCACTCTTAATGTCCATTTGGTACAAGGTGATATTATGGTGATTAGCATAGGCAAGTAAGATGCGAATGGACTCAAGTCTAGCAACGGGAGCATACGTCTCACCATAGTCCATACCTTCGACTTGTGTGTATCCTTGGGCGACGAGACGTGCTTTGTTGCGGACCACTTGTCCATCTTCATCTTGCTTGTTGCGAAACACCCATTTGGTACCAATGATGTTGTGGTTGTTGTCGGGCTTCTCAACCAATGTCCAAACTTGGTTTCTCTCAAAATTATGTAGCTCTTCATGCATAGCGTTTATCCAATCCGGATCTTCCAATGCTTCTTCAACCTTCATTGGTTCAATGCTAGAGATGAATGAATAGTTTTCACAAAAGTTAGCTAAACGAGTTTTTGAGCGAGTGATTCTCCCGGTTTGTATATCATTAAGGATTTGCTCGACGGGATGATCTTTGGCAATTCTTGCTCGAACTCGTGAGAGCTTTTGCTTGGGTCTTTGTTGAACATCTTCTTCTTCTTGGCCTTCTTCATTGTTGACGTCGTCGTTCTCTTGTCGTGGTGGAGAAGGAGGTTGTTGATGTTCGTCTTGACGTATTTCCTCGTTTTCTTCATCTTGATGTGTCCCACTTGTGGATGCTTCCGTGTCGATTCTTGGTTCACCTTGTCTTGAAGTAGAAGCTTCCACTTGGACGGATGAAGTACTCTCCTTCACCTCCGTTGGACGAATTTTGCCAATGGACAAGTCTCGAATTGCTTCTGAAGGGTCTTTGTCTCCTACATCAATTGGCAATTGCTCTACTTGCGAGCCATTAGATTCATCAAACTTCACATCTACCGTCTCTTCAACCTTTCGGGTGAAATTGTTGTAGACACGGTAAGTGTGAGAGTTTGATCCATAACCAAGTAGAAAACCTTCATGAGATTTAGGAGCAAACTTTGAACGACGATGCTTATCAAGAATGTAGCACTTTGAGCCGAATACTCGAAAGTATCCAACTTGGGGTTTGTTACCGGTGAGAAGCTCGTATGCCGTCTTGCCGAGTAGCTTGTGAAGATATAAGCGATTTGTTGCGTGACAAGCTGTCTCGACCGCTTCTGCCCAAAAGTGCTTTGGCGTCTTGTATTCATCAAGCATCGTTCTTGCCATTTCGATGAGCGTCCGGTTCTTCCTCTCAACAACTCCATTTTGTTGAGGTGTGTATGTGGCCGAGAACTCGTGTGAAATCCCTTCTTCGTCAAGAAAGGTGTCCACATTTGCGTTCTTGAACTCCGTTCCGTTGTCACTCCGAACCTTCTTGATCTTCACATCAAACTGATTTTGGGCCTTCCTAGCGAAGTTTCTGAAGATCTTCTGGACCTGCGACTTGTCATTAAGAAAGAACACCCACGTAAATCTTGAAAAATCATCAACTATAACTAGACCAAAAGAATTTCCACCGAGACTCTTGTAGGCGTTGGGACCAAAAAGATCCATGTGAAGTAGCTCGAGTGGCCTCCTTGTGGTCATGATGTTCTTCCACGGGATGTCTTCCTCCAACCTGTTTACCTGCTTGACAAGCACTGCAAAGTCTATCCTTATCAAATATGACATCGTTAACTCCAAGGATATGATTTCCTTTAATAAGCTTGTCAAGGTTTCTCATGCCAACGTGACCTAGTCGTCTATGCCACAACCAACCTTTTGAGGATTTAGCAACAAAGCAAGTTTTAGGTTGTGCCTTTTTAGAGAAATCGACAATGTAAAGATCACCTCTACGCATACCCGTAAAGACCATTTTATGATTGTCTCGACGAAATACTTGGCAATCTACCTCAGTAAATAGGACATTCAAACCGAAATCAGCAAGTCTAGATACTGAAAGTAAGTTGTAGCCAAGAGATTCAATGAGCATGACATTTTGAATGGAACTATCATGTGAGATGGCCACCTTACCAAGGCCAACCACTTTACCCTTTCAATTATCACCAAAGGTGAAATATTTTCGAGGGCCGTTGTTTTCAGCAAGCTCACGAAACATCTCTTCATCTCCGATCATATGATCAGTACATCCACTATCAAGAACCCATTCCTTTCCTCCTGATTCATATCCCCGAAGATTTGCCATAAGACCAAAATGTCTCATTGCATCATCGAGATCGAAGTCACTATCATCATCATAATATTCATGTTCATCATGATCTTGTGACTCATCATTTCCTAGAGAGGGCAATTCATTAGATAAATGATCAAAGTGGTTACTTTTATGAATTCTTATAGCTTTGAATATGATATCATTAATGATTCCAACATCTCCTTTAGCATGCTTAAGATTGGCAAGTTCAAGAAGACATTTACCAAAACTAGGATCACTAGAGTTCATCTTACTCAAGGCAATAGATTTATGGAGAATTTCATCCAAAGTTTTTAAGGAATGATTGGGAAACCGTTCCTCAAGAAATTTCCATATAGTATAGGCGCAATTTTGAGTAGGCAAACTAGCAATCAAATTTTTGGGCAATCCTCTAATGATGAGCTCAATAGTTCTAAGATTGCGAATCATGTCAATATCTTCATCTAGGGTAGGATGCAAGGGATCAATATGGGGTGCACAAGGGCTAGCAATATACTTGTTCAAATGATATTGATTGAAGATTACAAGCATCTCATTTTTCCACTCATGAAAATACTTTCCATCAAGAATAGGCACTCTATGTCTAAGACTCCCTAGAGTAGACACATCCATCTTCCTCCAATGGTGATTAAACCAAGGCAATGGAGACCAAAGCTCTGATACCACTTGTAGGATCTAGAAGTAGATGTGTCTAGAGGGGGGGGTGATTAGACACTTAGTGCTAAAGTTGCAATTTTTAAGCTTTTCGGTTTAAGTGGAGTTTAGGCACAATTTCAACACACACGATACATATCAAGCAAGCATGCAAAGAGTATATGAGCAGCGGAATGTAAAGCATGCAACTTGCAAGAATGTAAAGGGAAGGGTTTGGAGAGATCAAACGCAATTGGAGACACGGATGTTTTTCCCGTGGTTCGGATAGGTGGTGCTATCCTACATCCACGTTGATGGAGACTTCAACCCACGAAGGGTAACGGTTGCGCGAGTCCACACAGGGCTCCACCCAAGGGCAATGGTTGCGCGAGTCCACACAGGGCTCCACCCACGAAGGGTCCACGAAGAAGCAACCACCCACAAAGGGTCCACGAAGAAGCAACCTTGTCTATCCCACCATGGCCATCGCCCACACAGGACTTGCCTCACTAGCGGTAGATCTTCACGAAGTAGGCGATCTCCTTGCCCTTACAAACTCCTTGGTTCAACTCCACAATCTTGTCGGAGGCTCCCAAGTGACACCTAGCCAATCTAGGAGACACCACTCTCCAAGAAGTAACAAATGGTGTGTAGGTAATGAACTCCTTGCTCTTGTGCTTCAAATGATAGTCTCCCCAACACTCAACTCTCTCTCATAGGATTTGGATTTGGTGAAAGAAGGTTTTAGTGGAAAGCAACTTGGGAAGGCTAGAGATCAAGATTCATATGGTAGGAATGGAATGTCTTGGTCTCAACACATGAGTAGGTGGTTCTCTCTCAGAACATATGAGTTGGAATGGTGTGTGTGTTCTGATGGCTCTCTCATCGAATGAGAAGGAGGTGGAGGGGTATATATAGCCTCCACACAAAATCCAACCGTTACACAGTTTTCCAAATCTCGGTGGGACCGAATCAGTAAACTCGGTCGGACCGAAAATGTAAACCTAGTGACCGTTAGAGATTTCGGTGGGACCGACTGGATCAACTCGGTGGGACCGATGTGCTAGGGTTAGGGTAAATCCAAAACTCGGTTTGACCGATTACTCAAACTCGGTGGGACCGATTTGGGTAATAAGTGAAACTGAGATTTGGTCAAGCAAACTCGGTGGGACCGATTGCATATCTCGGTGGGACCGAGAATATTGCAATGGGTAACAGAGAGTTTGCAAGCCCATCTCGGTGAGACCGAGATCCCATCGGTGAGACCGAACTGATTAGGGTTTGGCAGTGGCTTATGACAAGTGAAACTCGGTGGCGCCGGATAGGAAGAATCGGTAGGACCGAGTTTGGCTTAGGGTTTAGGTCATATGTGGATATGGGAAAGTAGTTGAGGATTTTGGAGCATATCATTAAGCACATGAAGCAAGAGGCTCATTAAGCAACACCTCATCCCTCCTTGATAGTATTGGCTTTTCCTATGGACTCAATGTGATCTTGGATCACTAAAATGTAAAAGTGAAGAGTCTTGAGCTTGAAGCTTTAGCCAATCCTTGTCCTTAGCATCTTGAAGGAGTTCCCACAACCTTTAGTCCATGCCACTCCATTATTGAACTTATCTGAAACATGCTAGATAGAAGTGTTAGTCCAATAAGAGACATGTTGTCATCAATTATCAAAACCACCTAGGGAGCACTTGTGCTTTCACCCATCACTTTCGTCCGGTTTTTTGACTGGTTTTTTGTCCCCTCCCCTGATACGTCTCCAACGCATCTACTTTTCCTAATGCTTTTCCTCCTGTTTTGGACTCTAATTGTGATGATTTGAATGAAACTAACCCCAGACTGACGTTGTTTTCAGCAGAACTACCATGGTGTTGTTTTTGTGTAGAAATAGAAGTTCTTGGAATGGAACGAAACTTTGCAAGGAATTTTTATATAATATATAAGAATTTCTAGAGCCAAGACCTACCGGAGAGGGGCCCCTGGGTGGGCACAACCCACCAGGGCGCGCCCCCTCTCCTGGCGCACCCAGGTGGGTTGTCCCCACCTGGTGGCCCCGCAGACCCTGAAACCAACGCTATAAAATCCTATTTTCGGAGAAAAAAATCAGGGAGAAAGAATTATCACGATCCACGAGACGGAGCCGCCGCCAAGCCCTGTTCTTCCTTGGGAGGGCAGATCTGGAGTCCGTTTGGGGCTTCGAAGAGGGGGATCTTCGTTCTTCGTCATCACCAACCCTTCTCCATCGCCAATTCCAGGATGCTCCCCATGGGAGTGAGTAATTTCTTCGTAGGCTCGCTGGTCGGTGAGGAGTTGGATGAGATTCATCATATAATTGTTAGGGCTTGATCGCTAGTATGCATTATGTTCTTAGATTGATGTTGCTATGACTTTGCCATGCTTAATGCTTGTCACTTTAGGCCCAGGTGCCATGATTTCAGATCTGAACCGTTTATGTTATCACCATTATATCCATGTTCTAGATCCGATCTTGCAAGTTATAGTCACCTACTATGTGTTATGATCCGGTAACCCCGGAGTGACAATAACCGGGACTTCTTTCGGTGATTACCGTAGTTTGAGGAGTTCATGTATTCAGTATTTGTTAATGCTTTGTTCCGGTTCTCTATTAAAAGGAGGCCTTAATATCCCTTAGTTTCCAATATGGACCCCACTGCCACGGGAGGGTAGGACAAAAGATGCCATGCAAGTTCTTTTAATAAAGCACGTATGACTATTTACGGAATACATGCCTACATTATATCGATGAACTGGAGCTAGTGCCGTATCGCCCTAGGGTATAAATGTCTCATGATGAATATCATCCAACAAGTCACCGATCTAATGCCTATGAATTTATCTTATATTGTTCTTGCTAAGTTACTACTGCTATCGTTACTGTTACACTTGCTACAAAACTATTGCTATCACTATTACCGTTACAGTTACTGTTGCTGAAGGAAATATGCCTAGAAGCAATAATAAAATTGTTATTTATATTTACTTATATCATGAAAAATGTTTATTATTCATGCTAGAATTGTATTGACCGGAAACTTGATACATGTGTGAATACATAGACAAACAAAGTGTCCCTAGTATGCCTCTACTTGACTAGCTCGTTAATCAAAGATGGTTAAGTTTCCTAACCATAGACATGTGTTGTCATTTGATGAACAGGATCACATCATTAGGAGAATGATGTGATGGACAAGACCCATCCGTTAGCTTACCATTATGATCGTTTAGTTTTATTGTTGTTGCTTTCTTCACGACTTATACATGTTCCTCTGACTATGAGATTATGCAACTCCCGAATACCGGAGGGACACCTTGTGTTCTATCAAACGTCACAACGTAACTGGGTGATTATAAATATGCTCTACTGGTGTCTCCAATGGTATTTGTTGAGTTGGCATAGATCGAGATTAGGATTTGTCACTCCGTGTATCGGAGAGGTATCTCTGGGCCCTCTCGGTAATGCACATCACTGTGAGCCTTGCAAGCAATGTGACTAATGAGTTAGTCATGGGATGATGCATTACGGAATGGGTAAAGAGACTTTCCGATGACGAGGTTGAACTGGGTATGATGATATCAACGATCGAATCTCGGGCAAGTAACATACCGATGACAAAGGGAACAACGTATGTTCTCATCGGGTTGACCGATAAAGATCTTCGTAGAATATCTAGGAACCAATATGAGCATCCAGGTTCCGCTATTGGTTATTGACCGGAGATGTGTCTCGGTCATGTCTACATAGTTCTCGAACCCGTAGGGTCTGCACTCTTAACGTTCGATGACGATTTGTATTATGAGTTATGTGATTTGATGAACTGAAGTTTGTTCGGAGTCCCAGATGAGAGCACGGACATGACGAGGAGTCTCAAAATGGTAGAGAGGTAAAGATTCAAATATTGGAAGGTTACATTCGGACACTGGAATGGTTCGGGTCGTATCGGATGAGTTTCGGAGTACCGGGGGTTACCGGAACCCCCCGGGAAGTTAATGGGCCATACATGGGCCTTAGTGGAGGAGAGAGGGCTGGCCAGGGAGGTGGCGTGCACCCCCCTTGCCCATTCCTAATTGGACAAGGGGTGGGGCGGCGCCCCCTGAGGGAGTCCTGGATTAGGGGGTGTTCGGGTAGCCGGACTATACCTTCAGCCGGACTCCTGGACTATGAAGATACAAGATTGAAGACTTCGTCCCGTGTCCGGATGGGACTTTCCTTGGCGTGGAAGGCAAGCTTGGCGATGCGGATATTCAAGATCTCCTACCTTTGTAACCGACTCTATGTAACCCTAACCCTATCCGGTGTCTATATAAACCGGAGGGTTGTAGTCCGTAGGGAATCGACTCCATATACAACAATCATACCATAGGCTAGCTTCTAGGGTTTAGCCTCCTTGATCTCGTGGTAGATCTACTCTTGTACTACCCATATCATCAATATTAATCAAGCAGGACGTAGGGTTTTACCTCCATCAAGAGGGCCCGAACCTAGGTAAAACATCGTGTTCCCTGCCTCCTGTTACCATCCGGCCTAGACGCACAGTTCGGGACCCACTACCCGAGATCCGCCGGTTTTGACACCGACATTGGTGCTTTCATTGAGAGTTCCTCTGTGTCATCGCCTTTAGGCCCGATGGCTCCTTTGATCATCGACAACGATACGGTCCAGGGTGAGACTTTTCTCCCCGGACAGATCTTCGTCTTCGGCGGCTTCGCTCTGTGGGCCAATTCGCTCGGCCACCTGGAGCAGATCGAAAGCTACGCCCCTGGCCATCAAGTCAGGTTTGGAAGCTTAAACTACATGGCTAACATCCGCGGAGACTTGATCTTCGACGGGTTCGAGCCACGGCCAAGCGCGCCGCACTATCTCAAGGGGCATGATCTAGCTCTGCCTCCGGACAGTGTCCTGGAGGCCGCACACGCATCGGTTCCGACCCCTAACTCGGAGCCTATTGCGCCAATCGAGGATGAGCGGTTGGACGTCACCTCGGGGGCTTCGATCTCAAAGGCGATCGAGCCGAACGCTAGCCCCGCATTCTGCATGATCCGTGACTCCGAGGATCCGGACTCCTTTCCGAACTTCGAACCCCCCACGCCCCTGCCGATCGAATCCGATTGGGCGCCGATAATAGAGTTCACCGCCGCAGACATCTTTCAGCACTCGCCTTGTGGCGATATCCTGAACTCTCTCAAGTCTTTCTCCTTATCAGGAGAGCCCTGGCTGAACTACGGTCAGCGAGGATGGGATACAGACGATGAAGAAATTCAAAGCCCACCCACCACCCACTTGGTAGCCACTGTTGACAATTTAAACGACGTGCTCAACTTCGACTCCGGAGACATCGACAGCATGGATGACGATGTAGGAGATACCGACGAACCAACGCCCATAGGGCATTGGACAGCCACCTCATCTCACGATGTGTACATGGTGGATACCCCTAAAGGAAGCTACAACAAGGAAAAAGGGGATGGGACGGGAGATCAACCCCCCAAAAAGCAATCAAAGCGTCGGCGTAAATGCCGACCCAAGCCCCGCCTCGACAAAAACCCAGCCATAGAGCAGGACGAGCCGGTAGACGACAAGCAGGCCTTAGAGCAACCGTCCGAACAGGGCAACACGGATAGAGAAACCGAACATCCCTCCTCCGGTGAAAACGGCATTCCGGACGACCTCACGCCGAATAAACCTATGGAGCAGAAGAATCTCCACGAGAGGCTCGTTGCAACTGCACACAACCTAAAAAGCAGAAGCAGAAGCTAAAAACAGGGGAATATGCACTCTGGATTAGATGGAGCAAAGTAATCAATACCACAGATAAGTACGGCGACAGTCGCCGCACTAAAAGCTATCCGAAAAGAAAGCTACTGCCTGAATTCGACGAAGAGGCCCTAGAGCCCTCGCATTCAAAAAATGAAAAAGCCACACGGTCGGATAGACGACCCCATAAAGCGGCAAGCGGCACCGCACCTAAATCAGCATGCGACCCACTTAAGGATTCGCATCATGGCCCAGTCAGGTCCATTTATGGGCCAAGAAAGCAAGCTCTCGTAAGCAACGCTATGAAGCCATCATCAGGATCCGGCACACCCAAATACAGGGGCGCCGCACACCCCCTATGTTTCACCGATGAGGTCCTGGACTATGAATTCCCAGAGGGATTCAAACCCGTAAACATAGAGGCATATGATGGAACAACAGACCCTGGAGTTTGGATAGAGGATTATATCCTCCACATACACATGGCTAGAGGAGATGATCTCCACGCCATAAAATATCTACCCCTTAAGCTTAAAGGGCCAGCCCGGCATTGGCTTAAAAGCCTTCCCGAAAACACAATTGGAAGCTGGGAAGAGCTCGAGGATGCTTTCCGAGCAAACTTTCAAGGGACCTATGTCCGCCCTCCGGATGCAGACGATCTTAGTCACATAACTCAACAACCCGGAGAATCAGCTCGGCAGTTCTGGAATAGATTCCTCACTAAAAAGAATCAGATAGTCGACTGTCCGGACGCCGAAGCCTTAGCAGCTTTCAGGCATAACGTCCGAGATGAATGGCTCGCCAGACACCTCGGCCAAGAAAAGCCAAGAACAATGGCCGCACTAACAAGCCTCATGACCCGCTTTTGTGCAGGGGAGGACAGCTGGTTGGCAAGGTGCAGCCCCAGCAACCCAAGTACATCCGAAACTAGGGATGGAAACGGAAAACCGCGACGCAACAAGGACCGTCGCTGGACTAAGGACAAAAGTCCGAAGAGCACGACAGTCAATGCCGGATTCAAAGGCTCACGACAAAATCAGGAAAAATCGCCCCCCAGGATAACAGGGACGATCCATCCAACCTAAATAAAATCCTGGACAGGATATGTCAGATACACAGTACTCCCGGGAAGCCTGCTAACCATACCCACAGAGACTGTTGGGTTTTCAAACAATCCGGCAGACTCAATGCCGAACACAAGGGGCTCGACACACCAAGCGAAGACGAGGACGAACCCCAAAAGTAGAGCACCAGGAAACAAAAGAACTTCCACAAGAAGTAAAAACAGTGAACTCACTTCACATAACAAAACGTGCGGCGCCCGTAAAGGTACGCACCACACGGCCCATCCCCAAAGGGTCCTGCCACTGGTTCTCAAAACCGATCATCTTCGATCAGCTAGATTATTCTAGGAATGTCAAGAATGTAGGCTGGACTGCCTTGATACTCGATCCAATAATTGGCGGACTCTAGTTTTCAAATGTCCTTATGGACGGCGGCAGTGGACTAAACCTGATATATCAGGATACAATCCAGCACATGGGGATAAACCCAGCAAGAATCCGCCGCATCAAAACCTCCTTTCAAGGGGTAATACCTGGTCCAGACACCCATTGTATGGGTTTTCTCCGGCTCAAAGTCATATTCAGCTCTGCCGATAACCTCCGCCGTGAAAAGCTGACCTTCCATATCGTCCCGTTCTCAAGTCGCTATCAAGCACTACTGGGACGCGAAGCTTTCGCTCGCTTTAACGCAATACCGCATTATGCATCTCTTACGCTTAAGATGCCCGGTCCACGAGGCATCATCTCTTTGAAGGGGAAGCACTAAAGTGTGCCTCCCCAAGCGGAGGACATTGCGGCCGCTTTGACAGCCCCACAACAAAATGGCCTCACCGGCCAAAAAACTTCAAAATAGGTCATTCAAGACCACGAACGCGGATAAATCATCATTGATGCAGGCCTAGAAGCCATATACCCCCGCACTAGGGGCTCCACGCATATACAATAAGAGACAATAAAGCTCAATCTTATATATCTTACTTTATACTTTGTTTATTTTAAACTTTTTTGGCACGACCCATTTTCAACTCAGTTCCTCTCTTTTACAGATGAACGTCGTGCGGCGCCCGTCCAGGATACGGCACAACAGAGACATAGGCACAGACTTGCAGTAGGGACCCGTCCTAAAGGATTCTTTTTAGATTAAGACCCTGCGTAAACCTTTTTTACTGTCTCTTGTTGCTACACATCCCCTGGTTTTTTCTTTCTGATATAACCAAGGAGGAGGCTGGCGTCTTGGCATGTGGCCACGTCAGAATTTTTGCACATACTTGGACACTAGGGGCTTTTTTAATAAAGAGTGTTGTTTCGCCCGCACTCATAAAGACCAAACACCTTAGGGAGTGTTCGGCGTCGTGAGTTTTGGCATTATATGCATCAGCTCTGAATCATGTCTTTGGTCAAATGTTGGGTTGCCCAGCTCCTGAGTTCGGCTACCTTACGTTCCGCTCTATCGGCTAAGGTAGCACCAGGAGAACTACTGCGATTGTGCCCCGGTTCGGCCGGGCGAGCACCTCAGTAGAGAAAGCCGAAAACTGACTGTCATGATGTAGCGTGAGACTGGTCAGCCACTCGATGACCTATCGGAATCTATCAGATTCCTCCGCTTTAATGAAGGGCCACTTCCCGGTCAGGCACATACGCGCCCCGAACTCGGACGAGCGCAGTTGCCACCAAGGGGCTACCTAAATAGTCTCACTGTCAAACTCCTATGGCTAAGTGAAAATGTTAAAGCATTATAGTCTGGTTGCCTGGCCCGTTGCGCTATCACCTCCTTTGTAGGACCAAGACGTTGGGTTAAGTGTGAAAATGCGTTTTCTGCGAGCACCCCCGCACTATGTGCGTGGGGGCTGAAGCCAACGACTGCCATCTTTCAGATTCCACATATATATATATATCTTAAAACGGCCGCACAGGAGGTGTTCCTAATACTTGGAGGCACAAGTATAAAAAAGGCCACTACAGTTTATCAAAATATTACTTTATAATTACATATGCTATCATAACATAGCATCTTTCAGGCACTGCATCTCTATTACACGAGCGCCTTCAAGAACTTCCTGAAAATAGTGCTCGGAGGGTACTCGGCTTTTGTCCGAATCTCGGGACGCAACAACGATGGTCTCCATCTCTGCCCAGTATGTCTTAACACGGGCAAGAGCCATCCTAGCGCCCTCTATGCATGCTGACCTCTTCATTGCATTTATACGCGGCACCGCGTCAAGGAATTGCTGCACCAAGCTGAAATAACTCTTCGGCTCCGATCTCCCCGGCCACAGGTGACCCATGACGTACTTCATGGCGAGTCCAGACAACCTATTCAGTTCGGCCCATTGAGCCAAACGATCATCCACTACCAGTGGACGCTCTGGATTGTGAAACTGCGACCAGAAAAGCTTTTCCACTCGCGATCTTTCTGATCTCGAAAGTGTTCGGTCGCATCAGCAGCACTCGCTGCCAAGTCCAGATAGGTATCCTCCACACTCCACATCCGGTCCAACGGAGCAAACTTCGGATCACAAAATTTCCTTCGCAGCATAAAGGGCTTTCCAGCCGCAATCTATTCGGCCTGACGCAGCTCCTCCTTCGCAGCTCTCATCGTAGAGCGCGCGTCCTTGGCATTGGCAACGGCCTTCTCTAAGTCCGTCTGTTTCGCCTGGTCTTCTTTTTCAAGAAGTCCGCAACGGTCTGTAGCGCTTTTTAACCTTTCGGCCATCTCGGCCATCTCTTCCTTGCTTCTGCAATGAGCAGCCTGTTCGGCTCTCAGCTCTTCAAGGGCTTTCTTGGTGGCCGCATCACTTTCGCTGGCTTGTTCTTTAGCTCGGGCAAGTTCTGCTCTAAGACTCTCCACGGCGGCCGCACCATCTGCGTCAAGCACACACATCGTAAGACACATGCATAAAACTGTTCTTACCTAATGCCGCCCAAGGAATTACATACCTTGAGCCTCATCAAGCCGCTTATTGACAAGCGTGATGTCGGCATCCGCCACGTCTAGTTGCCACTTTAGTTCGGCAAAATCGTCAGTTCGGCTCGATTCCGGACACCCTGCCACCTACATTCAAAGGCGACATCTTAGACCTGGGATTATGATCCTCTGCGTGCCGTCATTTCTTGACGACGCGCAGAGTCTCAGGGGCTACTATCTACACAGGGCGCATCTTACTCATGTGCAACTGACAAAAGTATACATTATCTAATGTACCTCGAAACCCGTTAGTAAACTTTTGACGGCCTCATACAATCCGCTCTCTACAGATGAAATCCTTTCAATCACCGTGCCCATCAATGCGCGGTGCTCCTCTGAGATAGAAGCTCGCCCCAGCAGAATCTTTAGCTCCTCCGGCCGAGCACCAGACGGTGCCGGGCTCGTCCCATGACCTCTTTCGAAGGCCGGACGCGGAGAACCTTGGGGGGCCGCATAGCCACCTTCCGCCCCTGCCGGATTTGGAGAAACCCTCCGCGACGACACCTCAGGGTCGCCCGCCTCGCTAGGCGGCATGGCAGGGGGAGGCGTCCCGCTCTCCATCATCTCCGGAAGGAGATCCCCCGAAGACGAGCTCTGCTGAGAAGGGCTCAGGTCCAAGCTACAAGATAAAGGTTTGGTTAATCTTCTCAGATATAAATCAAGGACTTCCCTCATCCCTCAAAAGGAAAATCTTTTCTCCACTTACGGCTCGCTGGAGGGCTGATCCCCTTGAGGGCGTTGAGGGAGTCCTGGATTAGGGGGTGTTCGGGTAGCCGGACTATACCTTCAGCCGGACTCCTGGACTATGAAGATACAAGATTGAAGACTTCGTCCCGTGTCCGGATGGGACTTTCCTTGGCGTGGAAGGCAAGCTTGGCGATGCGGATATTCAAGATCTCCTACCATTGTAACCGACTCTATGTAACCCTAACCCTATCCGGTGTCTATATAAACCGGAGGGTTGTAGTCCGTAGGCAATCAACTCCATACACAACAATCATACCATAGGCTAGCTTCTAGGGTTTAGCCTCCTTGATCTCGTGGTAGATCTACTCTTGTACTACCCATATCATCAATATTAATCAAGCAGGAGTAGGGTATTACCTCCATCGAGAGGGCCCGAACCTGGGTAAAAACATCTTGTCCCTTGTCTCCTGTTACCATCCGGCCTTGACGCACAGTTCGGGACCCCCTACCTGAGATCCACCGGTTTTGACACCGACATTGGTGCTTTCATTGAGAGTTCCTCTGTGCCGTCACAATCAGGAAGGATGCCTCCTCCCGTCTTTAAAGACGGCACCGTTGCTAAGGGAGCCTTGTCTGTCGGCCAAACCCTCCGGCTAGGTGGTTTCCTCATGACCGCCTGTTCGGCTGTTGCGCCGACGGTGACCTCTCGGGTCATCAAAAGCAACCTACACGTCAGCTCGGAGCTCATCGAGCAGCTAGATCCAATGGAGCTCTCTTCCGTAAACGAGCTCTTGGATTGCATCGCCGCCCTGGGGGTCGCTACAGATTACGACCAGGTTGGGCTTAAACCCGATCTAAGAGAAATTAACTTTCCCCAAGTCACCCACCACGTTGCCGTGGTAGAGGCGCAGTGCGGCGACCCTTCATCTATTTTAAGGACTAGCTACGTCCGAATTCCCGACTCCTCCAAGCCGGATACCCACGGAGAGGAGGATGTAACTCAAGACCTGAGCTTAGGATCAGGCAACGGGCTAGATTCGTTGGACAACATCCAAGAATCCAAACTTCAGAGTTCGGAAACTCTTCGGCCTCCGAATCTTGGATTGGGTGAGGTTTCAGATTCAACGACACCCGCCCACCCGAACATAAGCGATCTCTCCCAAATCAGCCAGAGGCCCGAGGAAACAGTACATCATTACTGGGCCAGATTCCTCCTGGTTATGAACAGGATAAAGGATTGTTGCGAGGGAGACACAATCTCAATTTTCTGCAGTAATTGCACGGACGAGGGAATCCTTAACGCTGTAAGTCTTCGTGATATTACACGCTTCGCTAACTTGGCGTCCATAGTACAAAAATACTGTGCGATGGAAAGCGCCTGGAAAACCGAAATAAAATTTTGGGATAATCCGGCCTTGAATAGTAATTCCGTCTGAACTAAGAGGGTGCATCATCATAGGACACCCGGGATAAACACCAAAAAACCAAAACCCTCTACAGGGCATGGAACCGTACTTGAAAGGTGGCTTGATGGACCCTATAGAATTCATAGTACAGAGGATGCCACACCAACTCACAGCCTTAGAGCATGTTGGATACTCCGGTAGGTGGCCAAAATTGGCGAGGACCTCTTAATTCTGGAGGCCGCAGAAAGCCAGCCCGAGGACACCAGTACCGTTCTCATAGTCTTCGAGACTTTTGCATCAAACAATATGCGAAAAAGAACACTCCGCAGCCTCGCCGAAGTCTATCAAGTTGCAACAATAAATCCATGGAGCGACACTGCTATTACCTTCAACGCAAGTGATGAACCTAGATTCCGAACAGCCCGAGCACCAGCCGCATTGGTCCTCAGTCCCATAGTGGATGGCTTTCGCCTCACCAAGGTGCTCATGGATGGAGGCAGCGGACTGAACCTCATTTATGAGGAAACCCTTCAAAAAATGGAAATAGACTGGAACCGCATCGAGCGAAGCAACACAACCTTTAGAGGAATAATCCCTAGTCGGGAAGCGCGCTGCACAGGAAAAATCACACTAGATGTGGTGTTCGGCACGCCGGATAATTACAGGTCCGAAGAAGTCACGTTTCAGGTGGCCCCGTTTAAGAGCGGATATAACGCTTTACTAGGGCGAGAAGCATTCACAATCTTCCAAGCAATACCCCATTACGGGTACATGAAGCTTAAGATGCCCGGGCCGAATGGAATTATCACTCTAGCTAGTGATCCGGACATAGCACTCCGCGCCAAAAACAAGACGGCCGCATTAGCTCTTGAGGCGCTATCCGAAGCCTTAGTGGCTGAGGAACTGACTGCGCTGCGCTCCACGGTTAACAGGGATGATGTGATAGTCGATAAGAGATCCAAATCCACATCCTTCAAGCCAGCTGACGAAATAGTCAAATTCCAGGTCCATCCAACGGACCCCAATAAAACAGCTTCAATCGGGGCACGACTGAACCCTGATGCAGACGCCGCACTACGAGAGTTCCTACGAGAGAACTGGGACATCTTCGCCTGGCACCCTTCAGACATGCCAGGGATCCCACACAGGCTGGCCGAACACAGCTTAAATATCCTAAAAGGATTTAAACCTGTCAAACAAGCCCTTCGGCGTTTTTTCGAACGCAAGAGACAGGCTATGGGAGAGGAGCTAGCCAAGCTATTGGAGGCCGGATTCATCAGAGACATAAAACATCCGGACTGGCTAGCAAACCTGTTGATGGTACCAAAGAAGGACAAATCCTGGCGCCTGTGTGTCGACTTTAAAGACCTTAACAAGGCTTGCCCAAAGGATCCCTTCCCCCTCCCCCGCATCGACCAAATTATCGATGCCACCGCAGGACACGATTTGTTGTGTTTCCTCGACGCATACTCCGGTTATCATCAAATCAAGATGGCAGAATCAGACCAAGCTGCAACAGCATTCATCACACCATACGGCCCATTCTGCTTCAACACAATGCCCTTCGGGCTAAAAATGCCGGCGCAACATATCAGCGCATGATCCAGACATGTTTGGCAAATCAGATCGGCAAAACAATGGAGGCGTATGTGGACGATGTGGTCGTCAAATCAAGACATGTCGAATCTCTAGTAGACGACTTGAGGCTTACATTCGATAACCTCTGAAAATATGACATCAAGCTCAACCCGGAAAAATGTGTCTTCGGCGTTCCAGCCGGAAAGCTCTTGGCCTTCATTGTATCCGGTAGAGGAATTGAAGCAAATCCAGCCAAGATCCGAGCTTTGTCACAATTGGATATCCCAAAGGACCTCAAACAAATACAAAAATTAACCGGATGCGTGGCGGCTTTAAGCCGCTTCATCTCCTACTTGGGAGAAAAGGCCCTACCCCTCTATCGCCTCCTTCGGCGCACCGAACACTTCGAGTGGACAGAGGTCGCCACGGCCGGACTTGATGAATAAAAGCCATATTGGCAACAAACCCAGTCCTGGCCGCGCCGAACACCGGCGAACCAATGTTATTGTACATTGCAGCAACACATGAAGTTGTCAACGCAGTACTCGTTGTCGAGCGGGAAACGGATGGACACAAATTCCCCCTTCAAAGGTCGGTCTACTACGTATCCACCGTCCTCACTCCATGCAAATCACGATACCCGCATTATCAAAAGATTGCATACGCGGTATTCATGGCATCCCGGAAGCTACGACACTACTTTCAAGAGTGTTCCATAACAGTAGCCTCGGAAGTACCACTCAACGATATTATCAACAACCGTGACGCAACGGGCCGGATTGCAAAATGGGCCATCGAGCTTCTCCCATTCGATATAACCTATAAGCCACGGCGAGCTATTAAATCACAAGTTTTGGCCGACTTCGTCGCAGAATGGACGGAGGCCGAGCTCCCTAAAGAGTACGGCACATATTCAAACTGGATTATGCATTTTGACGGCTCCAAAATGTTGGCCGGACTGGGGGCTGGCGTCGTCCTGACGTCCCCCACAGGAGACACAGTCCAATATGTGCTCCAGATCATGTACATGGATTCCAACAATGCAGCCGAATATGAGGCCCTCCTACATGGTCTGCGGATAGCAGTATCCATGGGTATCCAGCGCCTAGAGGTACGCGGGGATTCAAACCTCACGATATCCCAAATAAATGGAGACTTCGACGCCAAGGACCCAAAAATGGCAGCTTACCGCAACGCCGTCCTAAAAATGTCAGCTCGGTTCGAAGGGCTGGAGTTTCACCATATAGCCCGAGAAAACAATCAAGCAGCGGACGTCCTGGCATGCATCGGAGCAAAACGCGATGCAGTCCCCCCAACATATTTTTGGAAAGATTGTTCAAGCCATCCGTAGCATGGGAGGGGGAACCCGCAAATAATAGCCCGGACCCAGCCGCACCACTCGACGCCAAACAATCTGACACAATTGGAGGCTCTGCCAATGAAATTACACCTTCAGCCCACGTAATAATGGCGGTCATCGCCCCGTGGACAGAACCATTCCTAGCCTACCTTACTAGGCAGGAACTCCCGGAGGACCAAAACGAGGCCCGCTGCATAGTGCGGCGATCTAAAGCCTATAGAGTCCATGAGGGAGAGCTTTATAAGAAAAGCACTACCGGAGTCCTTCAAAGGTGCATCTCCGAAGAGGAAGGGCGGAACCTTCTGGCTGAAATTCATGCCGGACTCGGTGGTCACCACGCCGCTGCTCGGTCCCTTGTTAGCAAGGCTTTCCGTACAGGCTTTTATTGGCCGACGGCCCGGGCAGACGCTCAGGACCTAGTCCAACGATGCGCTGGTTGCCAACTTTTTGCCAACCAAAGCCATATGCCACCCACCACACTCCAAACTATACCCATCACCTGGCCTTTTGCGGTCTGGGGGCTTGACATGGTCGGACCCCTTAAAGGTGGGACCGATAGGAAAAAATACTTACTGGTCATGGTGGATAAATTCACCAAATGGATAGAAGCCAAGCCTGTTAAAACGGCCGAATCCGGACCTGTGATAGACTTCATATCCGGGGTTGTACACCGTTATGGTGTCCCCCACAGCATCATAACCGATAACGGTACAAACTTTACCGCCGACGAGGTAAAACTCTGGTGCAAAAACATGGGCATCAAGCTCGATTATGCTTCCGTCTATCACCCACAAACCAACGGCCAGGTCGAACGTGCAAATGGTCTTATCATGAGCGGCATTAAACCCAGACTGGTGCGGTCCCTCAAGGAATCTAACACGCACTGGGTAGAGGAGCTCGACTCCGTGCTATGGGGGCTGCGGACCACGCCAAATCGCACCACCGGATACACACCATTTTTTATGGTGTACGGCGCAGAGGCAGTTCTGCCCTGCGACATAATTCATGACTCACCTAGAGTGCGCATGTACGAAGAAAGAGAAGCCGAGCTCGATCGGCAGGACAACTTGGACGCCCTGGAGGAGGAGCGTGACGTGGCAAAAGCCCGTTCCGCATTTTATCAACAGCAGGCCCGAAGATATCAAAGCAGAGAAGTACGGGCCAAAAATTACAATGTTGGCGAACTAGTTCTACGCCTGCCGGATAAGAAAAAGGACAAACTCAAGCCCAAGTGGGAAGGTCCATTCATAATCGACCAAGTCCTGACTGGCGGGGCGTACCGCCTGCGAGATGCGTCGGATAACCGACTCGAGCCGAACCCGTGGAACGCCACCCGTCTCCGAAGATTCTATGCCTAGCGCCGGACTCTGTGTTCGTCTCCTTCCTCTGTCCATTTTTTGCATTTTTCTGTCTTACATTTCTCTCCTTCCCCTCTTTTCTTTTATAGCCCTTAAAGGCTCATCTAGTGATGCGCCACTCGCGCTCATTAAACCTGGGGGCTTCTTTAACAGAAGCTTATTTATATGGGCTTCACGCCCAACACATGTGTCAAACTTCCGCATGTACCCCTTTTTTTCACCATTATATTCATCGATATGACTTAAGTTTTGGCCAAGCTGGGTTGCCTGGCTCCTGTGCTTACCCCTACGTTCCCGATTGTTCGGCTAGGCGGTAAAGGGAGCACCTCTGCGATTGTTACTGCCGGGTCAGCCGGATGTGTACCTTAGACTGGGTGAAGCCGAAAGCTAGCGTTCTTAAGGGAATATTCGGTCGGTGAGATAAAAGATGATCTTTTTACTCATTCTATGCGCCCCCAGATGCTTTTTTCTGTGTCTTTTTACACAGTCCGGACATGCACTTTAGGGCATGCCTCCCAGCGAAAGGAACCCCTAACGGAACTATTCTCTCTAGAAGATGTTTCTTACTAACCATGTAATATAACATAACAAGTTGGGCACTTGTCTGATAAAGCACTAATGACCCCTACGCCTGGTCTCCACGCATACCACGGTTCTTATATAACCGCTATGGTATTCGGACACACTCTGGACCGCCAGGTCCCGAGGTTGAAGCGAAAAGGTCGGCAACGACAAACGATCTACAATCCGGCTAGAAGGCATTACACATGTCAATTCAAAATTACATAGTCATTCTGACTGATTGTATTCCTCTTCTATACCATCTAACAGGCTGTCTAATTTACAGTCCTGCTGGGAATACTTCGCGGCCAACTCTACTTGGCCGTATACTAAGCTCACAGGGATCTCCTTCCCATCAGGCCCCACTGGTCCGACCTCGGCCATGTGGTTTGAGTCAGACTTCGTAAAACGGGTCTTCACCATGGCCCAGGCTTCCCTAGCGCCTTGTCGGCAGGCCAATATCTTCCACAACCGGAAGCGCTGCCGAGCTCCCTTCAGCTTCTCCGCAAGCTCTCCAAGGCCCTCGGGCATGGAGTGGGCATGCCATAAGGCTTGGGCAACACCTCACATCGCCTGCCGAATTCGCTCATGCAGTTGCATGAGTTCGGGAAGAAGGTCACCCGTAGAACCGGGCATCTCCTCTGCAGGACGACCTGTGAGCATACCTACAGACATTACTTTGTTAGTCGACTTCCTCGCCGAACTCTTTTTTCAAAGTTCGTTCAAGCACTTACTAAATATGCCGCGTCGAAGCCGCTGATTCTCCTTCGTGGAGTCCGACAGCTGGCCACGAACATCTTTAAGTTCAACGTCCAGCCTGGTGTTGGCATCCTAAAGATCATTCTTCTCTCGCCTCACCTTTGTCAACGTACTCTCACCAGCCTTTAGCCGGCGTAAGAGTTGTTGCTTTTCCGAATCGAGTCCGGCGCCATCTGCAACATGATTTGTCAGATTTGCACCCACACCGCACAATACTAATCTTTCGAAGTGTATCTTACCTGAGGGGGTCTCTTTGGACTCCCCTGCTGCGGCTAGTGCGGCCTCTAGTTGGGCCTTGCACTTTTCCAGCTCCTGGGACAGTACAATATTCTTCTCTGTAAGAACCTGAATATTAAATGATCCTTAAATCATTTGCTCTAACTATTTCAAGTCTCGGGGGCTACGGGTATATATATATATTTGACCAAAATTTTCTTACCCGTATGTCTTTTACATAGTGCTCCGTGGCTCTGGCTAAACCATTTTGAGCGGCACGGAGGTACGCATCTCCCGAATTAAAGGCATCTAAAGCCTCTTGGGAGAAACAAGCATCGCGTAGAACTGTCCGGCGACGCCTGTGGTTCATGGCACTCTCCACTTCAGAATTTGTGGCAGACAGCCTGTCCGCATCCTCTGTCGGAGGAGCGTCCGGTGCGCGCCTTGTGCTCGCCTCCGCTTCCTGGCCAGACGTTGGAGCCTGGCTGGTGGAGGCGCGATTGGCAACCTCTCCGGATATAGTCTAGCGAGGTCTCTTCGTTCTGAAGATAGCACGAACGTTAATATGCCCGGACAGAATAACACCAGGGAAGCAGAGGGTGCGCTATACCTTTGCGCCGGCATCTCAGTCCGGACTACATTCCTTTTTGCCCCACGGGGCCCTGCGGCCCCTCGTTGGCTAGCCGCCGCAGGTTCGGCCTCCTGCCTCGTAAATCTCCCCTGCAAAACACGGTTGTCGTCAGAAACACCGGAATATGTGAGAGTGGAATCTCTCTCAAGGGAATGAGACTCCGGTTTCTGTCACCTGGGAGGCCGGGATTAACCCTGGGTAATCAGCCGTGATGGCTACCAAGGTATTGTCCTTGCGTAGCTGATGGAACACCCCGTCGATAAGCTCCACCGATATGTCCGGATCCTCTTCGGAGTCCGGATCGAGGGACCGTTCTGGGTCCTCGGGTTGTGTAGGGCGGCTGTTTATATCCTTTACCACCTGTCGCAGTTCCTGCATTGAAGTCGTTAGACTACATATCTAACCGTGGGAGTACAAAACAAATGGGCAAGCGCAGTTGTTCACTTACCCAACTTGGAGGATCGTACATAGTAAATCCGGCCTGCGGGTTGACGCGGAGGAATTCCTCCTTTTCTCCCTTGTACAAAGAGGATAAGATCTTTACTAGGGCGGCAGCTGAAGCCGGCCCCTTACGACCGTAACGGGTGGCGTCATCCTCCCCGTTGAAATCCCACATGGGGTGGCTTCTATATTGAAGTGGCTGCACCCCTCGCATAATGCATGTGGCCATGACTGCAATCATGGTTAGTCCGGAATGAGCCAACAGTCTTATCCGGCCCATCAGGTAAAGGACGTCTCTGTTGCTTTCTCTCTAAGAGCTCCGCGGATGCCAGCTCAAGCATTTCTTTAATGGAGCACTGTTAAACTTAGGGAGACCGACCCGGATAAGGTCCGGTAGCGGGACGTCATCTATATAAAACCATTCCGAAGGCCAGTCCTCGAACGCCTTCTTCGGGGTTCCGGATAGGTATCCGGTCCCGATGATGCGCCATACTTCGGCTCCGCCCACTTGGTATATAGACCCCTCTTTAGAACGGGGCACCAGGCAGAATAACCTCTTCCACAGCGCAAAATGAGCCTCAACGCCTAAAAATAGCTCGCAAAGGGCGACGAAACCCGCAATATGCAATATGGAGGCGGGCGTGAGGTTGTGCAGCTGGAGGCCGTAGAACTCCAGAAGCCCGCGGAGAAATGGGTGAATTGGAAATCCCAGTCCCCTTATTAGATAGGGGACGAGGCACACCCGCTCTCCTTTAGAAGGATTGGGGGTGCTCTCCGCTTGTTTTCTGCCATTATAGGTGGCGAGACCGGCTCGGATGACCATGTATGCCTGAGGGAGAAATCCCTTGGCCTGAAGTGACGCTAAATCGCTATGCGGGATGGTGCAACTCTCCCAGTCCCCGGGTTTGGGACCGGAGGGGCGAGGGGAGGAGCTGCTACGGCTGGTCATGTTGGAATGGGCCTTTGCTGGAAGCACTCTGATGATAACTCGCGGAAAGGAGAAGATGTGGTTTGGACCTAAATCCCCATCCCGTTAAATAGGCGGCTCGTTTATACGGCTAGGGGTGTGGATGTAAAAACACCCCGGCTTTTTAGCATTCGTTTGAACACGTGGAAGACGGCCATTATTGGGCATGGAAGCCGAGGAGCACTACATTACAAAAATCGGACATTATTCCTACAGGTACACAAGATTTGGAGAGGAACCCGCCTTGCAATGCCGAACAATCTGCGCGCCAGACTCATCATCATTGAAGCCTGGTTCGGGGGCTACTGAGGGAGTCCTGGATTAGGGGGTGTTCGGGTAGCCGGACTATACCTTCAGCCGGACTCCTGGACTATGAAGATACAAGATTGTAGACTTCGTCCCGTGTCCGGATGGTACTTTCCTTGGCGTGGAAGGCAAGCTTGGCGATGCGGATATTCAAGATCTCCTACCATTGTAACCGACTCTATGTAACCCTAACCCTATCCGGTGTCTATATAAACCGGAGGGTTGTAGTCCATAGGCAATCAACTCCATACACAACAATCATACCATAGGCTAGCTTCTAGGGTTTAGCCTCCTTGATCTCGTGGTAGATCTACTCTTGTACTACCCATATCATCAATATTAATCAAGCAGGAGTAGGGTATTACCTCCATTGAGAGGGCCCGAACTTGGGTAAAAAACATCTTGTCCCTTGTCTACTGTTACCATCCGGCCTTGACGCACAGTTCGGGACCCCCTACCCGAGATCCGCCGGTTTTGACACCGACAGGCATAGTCCGGCCGAGGAACTCCCCGGCGTCGGACCCTCTGACGAGGATTTTCTCCCTCGTTTCGAGGCCATGGTTTCCGGGTCGTCAGAGGCGGCTCTCTTCTTCCCCTTAGGAGAGGAATTGTCGGTTCCTCCCTTCGGAGCAGCCTCCTTCGAGGAGGCCATAGCTTCCCTGTCCTCCCCCTCCAAAGGCATTATCTCCAGCATCCTGACCAGCACGGGATCCGGCCTGGTTTCAGGAAGGGGAGCCGGACACCTGATCAGCTTTGCCTTCGCTATCCAGTCCTGTTTAAAAGGACGGCTCTTTTAGGGGCAAGTTTATGACAATTATACGGATAGAAGGTCCAAGCACAAGGTTGCTTACTTGAGTATCCGGGCGATTGCAGCTTAGGCCTGCGTTCTCGGTTAAATCCGGACACATCTCTTGTGATCCGAAGAACAGTCTATACATCTCCGCGGGCATTGCGCCCATAAAGTTCTGGAGAGCTCGCGGTCCCTCTGGATTGAACTCCCACAGGCGAAGGGGGCGACGTTTGCCGGGCAATATTCAGCGAATCAGCATGACCTGTGTCACCTTGACCAAGCTGAGGTCTCCTTCCAAGAGATCCTTAATTCGGCCCTGTAGCAGGGGCACGTCTTTGGGAAAACCCTAATCTAACCCTCTGTTAACCCATGACGCTAGCCGTGGTGGGGGACCCGAGCGAAAGGCAGGAAGCGCCACCCACTTGGTGCTCCGGGAAGCGGTGATATAAAACCACTCTCGTTGCCACAAGCCTAGATCCTCTTGAAAAGAGCCCTCGGGCCATGGAGCATCAGCATTTTTGCTTATAACAGCGCCTCCACACTCTGCGTGCCGTCCCTTGATCATCTTCGGCTCCACTTTGAAAGTCTTGAGCCATAATCCGAAGTGAGGGGTAACACGGAGGAACGCTTCGCATACAACGATAAAGGAGGAGATATGGAGGATGGACTCCGGAGCTAAGTCGTGGAATTCCAGCCCGTAATAAAACAGCAGTCCCCTCACAAAGGGGTCCATCGGGAAGCCTAACCCCCGAAGGAAGTGAGACACGAACACTACGCTCTCACCGGGCTGGGGACTGGGGATAGCCTGCCTTTGAGCAGGCAACCTGTGCGAAATTTCGGCGGTCAAGAACTTAGCCTCTCTCAACTTTAGCACGTCCTCCTCCGTGACGGAGGAGGGCATCCATCGGCCTTGAAGGTCGGAACCGGACATTGTTGAAGGTCTGAGGCGCCCGGAATCTGGAGCCTAGGGTGTTGGAACTCGAGGCGACGGGCGAACTTGTTTTGGGATTGGAGAAAAGGAGTAAGGCCCTGGTCTCTTTATAAGAGGTTGAATACCAGGAGCCCTCCCCGTAACCGTTTGGGACTCGCCTTTAATCGAGAAAACATGCTAACGGGCACGATTGGGTTACCCATGTCTGTATTGATGAGAATCCCGTAAAAGGGGGGCACACGATCTCTGCTTTGACAAGACGTGCGAAGGAAACCGCCTCGCAAAACACGCTGAGGTGGAAAAGTGAAAATGATTCGAGTGAAGGACTTGGCTGTAGTGTGATGACGCACTGCGGAATACGTCAGCAGATTTGATTTGTGTTAATATTATTCTCTCTATGGCAATATGTGGAAGCTTATTTTGCAGAGCCGGACACTACTCTTGGTGTTTACAATCTTCTATGAAGGACTTGGAGGAGGAACCCGCCTTGCAATGCCGAAGACAATTTGCACGCCGGACTCGTCGTCATTGAAGCCTGGTTCAGGGGCTACTGAGGGAGTCCTGGATTAGGGGGTGTTCGGGTAGCCGGACTATACCTTCAGCCGGACTCCTGGACTATGAAGATACAAGATTGAAGACTTCGTCCCGTGTCCGGATGGGACTTTCCTTGGCGTGGAAGGCAAGCTTGGCGATGCGGATATTCAAGATCTCCTACCTTTGTAACCGACTCTATGTAACCCTAACCCTATCCGGTGTCTATATAAACCGGAGGGTCGTAGTCCGTAGGGAATCAACTCCATATACAACAATCATACCATAGGCTAGCTTCTAGGGTTTAACCTCCTTGATCTCGTGGTAGATCTACTCTTGTACTACCCATATCATCAATATTAATCAAGTAGGACATAGGGTTTTACCTCCATCAAGAGGGCCCGAACCTGGGTAAAACATCGTGTTCCCTGCCTCCTGTTACCATCTGGCCTAGACGCATAGTTCGGGACCCACTACCCGAGATCCGCCAGTTTTGACACCGCACCCCCCTTTCCCTCTCATACTTCTCCTCTCTTTCCCTCTTTGCTATTCCGAAAAAGGAAAAAGGAGAGGGGAATCCTACTTGGACTAGGGAGTCCTAGTAGGACTCCCCACACCTGGCGCGCCCCCCTTGGGCCGACCACCTCTCCACCCTCCTTTATATACGTGGGAGGGGGGCACCCCAAAGGCACACCAAGTCTTCTCTTAGCCATGTGCGGTGCTCCCCTCCACAGTTACACACCTCGGTCATATCGTCGTAGTGCTTAGGCAAAGCCCTGCGCCGGTAACTTCATCATCACCATCGCTACACCGTCGTTCTGACGGAACTCCCCCTCGGCCTCAACTGGATCAAGAGTTCAAGGGACGTCATTGAGCTGAACGTGTGCTGACCGTGGAGGTGTCAGTGATACGTCTCCAACGTATCTACTTTTCCTAATGCTTTTCCTCTTGTTTTGGACTCTAATTTGCATGATTTGAATGAAACTAACCCCGGACTGACGCTGTTTTCAGTAGAACTACCATGGTGTTGTTTTTGTGCAGAAATAAAAGTTCTCGAAATGGAAGGAAACTTTGCGAGGAATTTTTATATAATACATAAGAATTTCTAGAGCCAAGACCTACCGGAGACCTGGGTGGGCACAACCCACCAGGGCGCGCCCCCCTCTCCTAGCGCGCCCAGGTGGGTTGTCCCCACCTGGTGGCCCCGCAGACCCTGAAACCAACGCTATAAAATCCTATTTTCGGAGAGAAAAATCAGGGAGAAAGAATTATTGCGATCCACAAGACGGAGCTGCCGCCAAGCCCTGTTCTTCCTCGGGAGGGCAGATCTGGAGTCCGTTTGGGGCTCCGGAGAGGGGGATCTCCGTTCTTCGTCATCACCAACCCTTCTCCATCACCAATTCCATGATGCTTCCCACCGGGAGTGAGTAATTCCTTCGTAGGCTCGCTGGTCGGTGAGGAGTTGGATGAGATTCATCACGTAATCGAGTTAGTTTTGTTAGGGCTTGATCCCTAGTATCCACTATGTTCTTAGATTGATGTTGCTATGACTTTGCCATGCTTAATGCTTTTCACTTTGGGCCCGGGTGCCATGATTTCAGATCTGAACCATTTATGTTATCATCATTATATCCATGTTCTAGATTCGATCTTGCAAGTTATAGTCACCTACTATGTGTTATGATCCGACAACCCCTGAGTGACAACATGTGACGCCCCCGATTCAATCGTACACTAATCATACACGCAAACGTGTAGCCTTAAGAAGGCTAGCACAAACTGGGATACAGATCGAAAGAGGCGCAAGCCTCCTGCCTGGGATCCTCCTAAACTACTCCTAGTCATCGTCAGTGGCCTGCACGTAGTAATAGGCACCTCCCAAGTAGTAGCAGTCGTCATCGACGGTGGCGTCTGGCTCCTGGACTCCAATGTTTGGTCGCAACAATCGGGTATAGGAAGGGGGAAAAGGGGGAGCAAAGCAACTGTGAGTACTCATCCAAAGTACTCGCAAGCAAGGAGCTACACTACATATGTATGCATTGGTATCAAACGGAAAAGGGTAGCATATGTGGACTGAACTGCAGAATGCCAGAATAAGAGGGGATAACTAGTCCTATCGAATACTACGCTTCTGATAACCTCCATCTTGCAGCAGAAGAAGAGAGTAGATGGTAAGTTCACCAAGTAACATCACATAGCATAATCCTACCCGGTGATCCTCCCCTCGTCGCCCTGTGAGAGAGCGATCATCGGTTTGTATCTGGCACTTGGAAGGGTGTTTTTTATTAAGAATCCGGTTCTAGTTATCATAAGGTCAAGGTACAACTCCAGGCCATCCTTTTACCGAGGGACATGGCTATTCGAATAGATAAACTTCCCTGCAGGGGTGCACCACATTTCCCAACATGCTCGATCCCCTTTGTCCGGACACACTTTCCTGGGTCATGCCCAGCCTCGAAAGATCAACACGTCGCAGCCCCATCTAGGCACAACAGAGAGGTCCGCACGACGGTCTAAATCCTATGGCGCAGGGGTCTGGGCCCATCGCCCATTGCACACCTGCACGTTGCGTACACGGCCGGCGAGCAGACCTAGCCTCCCTTATACAAGAGCAGGCGTTCCAGTCCAACCCGGCGTGCGCCGCTGATGTCTACTACACAACCTTCTTCTTGTAGGCGTTGTTGGGCCTCCAAGTGTAGAGGTTTGTAGGATAGTAGCAAATTTCCCTCAAGTGGATGACCTAAGGTTTATCAATCCGTAGGAGGCGTATGATGAAGATGGTCTCTCTCAAGCAACCCTGCAACCAATTAACAAAGAGTCTCTTCTGTCCCCAACACACCCATTACAATGGTAAATTGTATAGGTGCACTAGTTTGGCGAAGAGATGGTGATACAAGTGCAATATGGATAGTAGATAATAGTTTTTGTAATCTGAAATAATAAAAACAGCAAGGTAGCAAGTGATAAAAGTGAGCGTAAACGGTATTGCAATGATGGTAAACAAGGCCTAGGGTTCATACTTTCGCTAGTGTAAGTCCTCTCAACAATAATAACATAATTGGATCATATAACTATCCCTCAACATGCAACAAAGAGTCACTCAAAAGTCACTAATAGCGGAGAACAAACGAAGAGATTATGGTAGGGTATGAAACCACCTCAAAGTTATTCTTTCCTATCAATCCGTTGGGCTATTCCTATAAGTGTCACAAACAGCCCTAGAGTTCGTACTAGAATAACACCTTAAGACACAAATCAACCAAAACCCTAATGTCACCTAGATACTCCAATGTCACCTCAAGTATATCCGTGGGTATGATTATACGATATGCATCACACAATATCAATTCATCTATTCAACCAACACATAGAACCTCAAAGAGTGCCCCAAAGTTTCTACCGGAGAATCATGACGAAAATGTGTTCCAACCCCTATGCATAGGTTCATGGGCGGAACCCGCAAGTTGGTCACCAAAACATACATCAAGTGGCACGTGGTATCCCATTGTCACCACAGATATCCACGGCAAGACATACATCAACTATTCTCAAATCTTTAAAGACTCAATCCGATAAGATTACTTCAAAGGGGAAACTCAATTCATTACAAGAGAGAAGAGGGGGAGGAGAAACATAGGATCCAACTATAATAGCAAAGCTCGTGATACATCAAGTCGTGCCAAATCAATAACACGAGAGAGAGAGAGAGATCAAACACATAGCTACTGGTACATACCCTCAGCCCCGAGGAAGAACTACTCCCTCCTCGTCATGGAGAGCACCGGGATGATGAAGATGGCCACCGGAGAGGGATTTCCCCCCTCCAGCAGGGTGCCGGAACGGGTCTAGATTGGCTTTTGGTGGCTACGGAGGCTTCTGGCGGCGGAACTCCCGATCTATTGTGCGTCCTGGAAGTTTTAGGGTATATGAAGATATATAGGCGCAAGAGGTACGTCAGGGGAGCCACGAGGGCCCCATGAGGCAGGGGGCGCGCCCTAGGGGGGTGGGCGCCCCCCACCCTCGTGGGCAACTCTCGTATCTTTTGACGTGGGGTGCAAGTCCATCAGGTGTGTTTCCTTTCAAAAATAACTTCTCCAGTTGATTTCGTTCCGTTTCGACTCCTCTGATATTCCTTTTCTTCAAAACACTGAAATAGGCATAAAATAGCAAATCTGGGTTGGGCCTCCGGTTAATAGGTTAGTCCCAAAAGTAATATAAAAGTGGATAATAAAGCCCAAAATTGCCCAAAATAGTAGATAATATAGCATGGAGCAATCAAAAATTATAGATACGTTGGAGATGTATCAAGCATCCCCAAGCTTAATTCCTGCTCGTCCTCGAGTAGGTAAATGATAAAAAGAGAATTTTTGATGCGGAGTGCTACTTGGCATAATTTCAATGCAAAATTTCTTAATTGTGGTATGAATATTCAGATTAGAAAGATTCAAGACAAAAGTTCATATTGACATAAAGAATAATAACACTTCAAGCAAACTAACAAAGCAATTATGTTTTCTCAAAGTAACATGGCCAAAGAAAGTTCATCCCTACAAAATCATATAGTTTAGTCATGCTCCATTTTCATCACACAAGAATGCTCTCATCATGCACAACCCCGATGACAAACCAAACAATTGTTTCATACCTTAATAATTTCAAACTCATAAACTTTCACGCAATACATGAGCGTGAGCCATGGATATAGCACTATGGGTGGAATAGAATATAATGATGGGGGTTGTGTGGAGAAGACAAAAAAGAGAAAGTCTCACATCAATGAGGCTAATCAATGGTCTAGGGAGATGCCCATCGATTGATGTTAATGCGAGGAGTAGGGATTGCCATGCAACAGATGCACTAGAGCTATAAATGTATGAAAGCTCAACAAAAGAAACTAAGTGGGTGTGCATCCATCTTGCATGCTCATGAAGACCTAGGGCACTTGAGGAGGCCCATTGTTGGAATATACAAGCCAAGTTCTATAATGAAAAATTCCCACTAGTATATGAAAGTGATAACTCAAGAGACTCTCTATATGAAGAACATGGTGCTACTTTGAAGTACAATATATGAGACTCGCTATATCATGGTGCTACTTTGAAGCACAAGTGTGGAAAAAAGGATAGTAACATTGCCCCCTTTTTTTTGGGCCTTCTTTTTTTTTCTTTGGCCTTTCCTTTTTTTGGGACAATGCTCTATTGAATGATGATCATCACACTTCTATTTATTTACAACTCAATGATTACAACTCGATACTAGAACAAAGTTTGACTCCATATGAATGCCTCCGGCGGTGTACCAAGATATGCAATGAATCAAGAGTGACAAGTAAAAATTATGAACGGTGGCTTTGCCACAAATACTATGTCAACTACATGATCATGCTAAGCAATATGACAATGATGAATGTGTCATGATAAACTGGATGGTGGAAAGTTGCATGGCAATATATCTCAGAATGGCTATGGAAATGCCATAATAGGTAGGTATGGTGGCTGTTTTGAGGAAGATATAAGGAGGTTTATGTGTGAAAGAGCGTATCATATCACGGGGTTTGGATGCACCGGCGAAGTTTGCACCAACTCTCAATGTGAGAAAGGGCAATGCACGGTACCGTAGAGGCTAGCAATGATGGAAGGGTGAGAGTGCGTATAATCCATGGACTCAACATTAGCCATAAAGAACTCATATACTTATTGCAAAAATCTACAAGCCATCAAAAACCAAAGTATTACGTGCATGCTCCTAGGGGGATAGATTGGTAGGAAAAGACCATCGCTCGTCCCCGACCGCCACTCATAAGGAGGACAATCAAATAACACCTCATGTTTCAAATTTGTTGCATAATGTTAACCATACGTGCATGCTACGGGACTTGCAAACTTTAACTCAAGCACTTCTCAAATTCACAATTACTCTACTAGCATGACTTTGATATTACTACCTCCATATCTCAAAACAATTATCAATCATCCAACTTTTCTTAGTATTCAACGCACTCAAAAGAAAGTTTCACAAATCTTGAATAC